>NC_081775.1:8972788-9180288 GCF_963082965.1 Carassius carassius | reverse complement strand
CTCCTACAGTTTTAATCAGATTATCTTCAAATTTGGTGAGGGTCATCATAAGACCTTTGTGACGTTAAATTGCGAAGCTTTTGAGTTTTCATTAAGGGGTGTGTCCCTGGCGGCCTGACAAAGTTTGATGTTTCGCCGTGAAACAGGAAGTTGCTGTAACTCAGGCAAGCAATGTCCGATCTGCCCCAAACTTCACACGTGTGATGGGTGTTCTGTCCTGAACAAACACCCATGACCAAATTCAGTAATAGTCATAGCGCCACCTGCTGGAAACAGGAAGTTACACGGTTAACATTGTTATGGACTCCTAGGAACATATTAAAAAGTGTCAACAAGTGTTAAAAAAGGCTGGCAACATGCTAGAAACATACCAATACATGCTAGCAACACTTAGCTAAATGGTAAAGCATGCTAGTGATGCGGTGAAAAAGGAATTTGCTGTAACTAATGCAAGCAATGTCCGATCTGCCTCAAACTTCAAACGTTTGACAAGAGTCCTGTCTTGAACACATCAACATGCCCATATTTGATTATATTCATAGTGCCACCTGCTGGCAACAGGAAGTGGCATGTTTAACACTGTTATGGACTCCTTGGAAAATAATAAAAGGCATCAACAAGGGTTAAATAGGCTGGCAAAATTTTATAAGCATGCTAATACATGCTAGCAACATTTAGCTAAGTGTTAAAGCATGCTACTAATGCAATGAAACAGGAAGTTGCTGTAACTCAGGCAAGCAATGTCCGATCTATCCCAAACTTCACACGTGTTATGGGTGTTCTGTCCTGAACAAACACCCATGACCAAATACAGTTATAGTCATAGCGCCACCTGCTGGTAACAGCTGGTAACAGGAAGTGACATGGTTAACACAGTTATGGACTCCTAGGAACATATTAAAAAGTGCCAACAAGTGTTAAATATGCTGGCAACATGCTAGTAACCTACTAATACATGCTAGCAACAATTAGCTAAGTGCTAAAGCATCATATTATTGCCTTGAAAAAGGAAGTTGCTGTAAATCAGGCAAGCAATGTCCAATCTGTCCCCAAACTTCACACGTGTGATGGGTGTTCTGTCCTGAACAAACACCCATGACCAAATTCAGTAATAGTCATAGCGCCACCTGCTGGAAACAGGAAGTTACACGGTTAACATTGTTATGGACTCCTAGGAACATATTAAAAAGTGTCAACAAGTTTTAAAAAGGCTGGCAACATGCTAGAAACATACAAATACATGCTAGCAACACTTAGCTAAATGCTAAAGCATGCTAGTGATGCAGTGAAAAAGGAATTTGCTGTAACTAATGCAAGCAATGTCCGATCTGCCTCGAACTTCAAACGTTTGACAAGAGTCCTGTCCTGAAAACATCAACATGCCCATATTTGATTATATTCATAGTGCCACCTGCTGGCAACAGGAAGTGACATATTTTACACTGAGACAAACTACTCCTAGAGATTTTTTGACATTAATGTATTTTTGTGGTCAGTCTAATCTAAAGGCCTGTGTAATGTTAAATTGTGTCAATCTTGAGTTTTTGTTAAAGAGCATCTCCCTGGCAAAAATGACAAAATTTGATGTCTCGCCACAGCAAGAGAAGTTGTTGTAACTCAGGCATAAAATGTTTGATCTTCCCCAAACTTCACATGTTCGATAAGAGTGCAGCCCTGAACACATCTGAAGGCCAATATTCCATTATAATGATCTATTAGAGCAGGTATATTGCCACCTGCTGGCAACAGGAAGATTGGCACATATATGGAATAAACATTGATATTTTCTACTTATATTTATGAGTTTAGATGCATATTTCTCACCGTTCACCTATTTACTAAAGCCACTCGCAGCCGGTGAGCCCGGGTGCGAGGGCCCGTTCATCGCTGCTTGCAGCTTTAATTACAATTGTGTCTTCTTTGTGTTGATGATCCAAGTCTCTACTAGCTAGCTAAACCACCACTTTTTCAGATAAATCAGTTGGCCAGCTCCCTCCAGTGTATGAAACATATTAAAACATGCTAGCAACACTTAGTTAAATGCTAAACTATCCTATTAATGCAGTGAAACAGGAAGTTACTGTAATTAAGGCATGCAGTGTCCAATCTGCCCCAAACTTCACACATTTGACAAGATTCCTGTCCTGAACACATCAACATGCCTGTATTAGAATAGTCATAGCACCACCTGCTGGCAACAGGAAGTGACATGTTTTACACTTTTATGCACTATAAGCAACACAGTAAAATATGCTATTGTATACTAATAATGCTAGAAATATTCTCAAACATGATAGCAACACTTACTATGTGCTAAAAGATGCTATTCATTCTATGAACAGGAAGTTGTTGTAACTCATGCATACAATGCCCAATCTGCCCCAGACTTCACACTTTATAAGAGTCCTGGCCTGAAAACATCTAAAGGCCAATATTCAAGTATAATTATAGCCCCACCTGCTGGAGACAGGAAATGACTTGTTAAACTAATGTCATGAAATGAAAATAAACATGAAATGTCTGATCTGCCCTAAACTTCACATTTGATAAGATTCCTGGTCTCAACAGATTTTAAGGCCAATATTTCAGTTATCATACCGCCACCTGCTGGCGACAGGATATTGCTTATTTTACACTAACTTAAACACGCAATATCTGATCTGTATTTACAGAGACAGTCAGCAAAGTTCACATTGTTTGTGGGGGGTTGTTTTGAGGTAAACTGGGGCTCCTGGACTGTGTTGTGCAGAGGTTCTGCTGCCACCTCATAACATATATATATATATTTTTTTAAAGGCGAATAAAATGCCTCCGAACTGTGCATGTTTAAGGCACTTTCTATGTGCATGTTCTGCTGCCACCTCATACATTTAAAAAAAAAAAAAGGCAAATAAAATGCTTCCGAACTGTCATTTCACAAAGTTTGATATATGTGCATGTTTTAGGCACTATGTAAGCCAAAAATATATTTTTTTAATCCACCTTAATCTTAATTACGTTTAACGATTAAAAATCAATCAAAAATGAGGAACGCTTCACGAATTTGCGTGTCATCCTTGCGCTCTCTGCCCAGCAATGGTCTCTGGATGCCAGCCAATCAGCAGCTCGGTTTTCCGAGCGTTTTCAGCTTTGGGCCAATCAGCAGCTCGGTTTTCCGAGCGTTTAGCGAGCGTTTTCAGCTTTGGGCCAATCAGCAGCTCGGTTTTCCGAGCGTTTTGGGCCAATCAGCAGCTCGGTTTTCCGAGCGTTTGTCATAGCAACCATAAACAAACCGGACCTGACGGAAACCGAGTCACCGAGTGAGTAAAACAAAAATAAATAGAATATTACGAATGTACTGAAATAACATTGTCTTCCCAGAGTACTTTTACAATGTGCTGACATGGAATTTGACTATGTATTATTACGTCTTGCTGGTTTTGATATTTAAAAGATACGTTACGTGAACGTCAACGTCAGGCGACCTGTTTACACATTTAAACTATATTTACACTTCGAATTTCGACTCCAAACTGTAGTAACTACATCTACAGGGTCTAAGGAAGATAACCATGCAGTCTGATCAAAGATTAAAAACATTTTGAGAGATCGCTAGCATGTAATGTAATGTAATGCATTGGAAATTAATGGGACAACATGTGACGATCTCTGAAAACAAAATTAAATTATGAAAAGACCATACAGTTAGTATCTTTAGACCCCTAAGATTATAATATCACCATGTGAAATCTAAAGATAAAGTTTAAGTGTATTTTTTATGCATTAACAATAAGCCTGTTTGTTTAATGGCTGCCAATGCATGGGGGGCTAACCCTGGGGTCATTATTTACCTGTTGTGTCACGTTATTTACCTGTTGTGTCACGTTATGTTAATTTGTTAACGTTAATATTTCAATAGTGAATGTGTAGGACTAGTATGTCATTAAACTTGTGTGTGATATTCCAGTTAATATGGCAATTAACATGCAGTTTAACCTGTAATGCTCGCTTAATGCTGTGCTGTGTCATTTCTTGTCATGCTAGAGATGGTTTTTGCTAATTTAAAAACAACGGCCTCGCAGCAGCTTCTACTGCGGGCCTCTGATGAGGCGGTGGCTTTCATCGCCGCTAAGGGGCCACACGGGAGCGCCGCTGCTGCGAGGGCCAAGAAGCCGGAGGAGGTGGAGAAGGAGGCCCAAGCCCACGTCGTCTCCAAGGGCGGTGACCCTGGTGACCCCATGCTGGTGCTGGGCTGCCACAGCATTCAGTTTGGGAAGTACCAGGGTCAAACGTTCCGTTGGCTACTGGAGAACGACGTGGGCTACACCACGCAGTTGGTTGCCAGCCACCAGCGGGAGCGGGAGCGGGAAAAAAGTGGCTCCGACAGCCCCCTTATGGCCAACAAGGACGCACTCGCCCGGTACTCGTGCGCCCACCCTGCATTTGCGGAGCAGGTGCAGTACCACCGGGTGCACGAGGAGGCCCGGGCTCGCGCCGCTCAGCCTGGGTGTGAGGGCGAGGCGCTTGTTGGCTTTGGGGACTACAAGGAGGCCACCCTGAAGGACCTGTATGACTCCACAGAGAAGAAGCACCAGACGTAAGTCCTGTTGTGGTGAAGGGCAGTGGACTGTTGACAGGGTACTGTGACTTGTTGATATGCGTGTTAATCTTTGATCATTGTCTTGCAGCTTTGTCAAGTGGCTACGGCGGAAGACACCGCAGCCTGGGACCTCGATGGACGCCGCCAGGAAGTACATCCTGGGCCGAGACGAGGAGCGGTCGGCAGAGGCGGCTGCTACCACCCCACCTCCCAGCAGCAGCAGCAGCAGCACCACCACCACCAGCAGTGGCCCCAGCAAGGCCGCTGCTTCCACCGCGCTGCCGCCCCGCAAGCCGATCGCTCCCACGTTCTCGGCCCTACTGGGAAGGCGTCCAATGGCCCCAGGTGAGCTGCAGGCCAAGGTCAGGAAGCTGATGACCACACCAGCACGGCCTGCAGTTCCAGGTAGATCTCTGTCATTCTCTTTAACACAACAGAGGTTCAGTGTACAGGATTAACTAACCACTGCCCAACCCCCTCCCCCCACAGCGGTGTCTACGTCTGTCAGAGACCAGCAGCCCTCGGTTCCGCCGCCACCCCCGCCCCCCACCACAGAGGTGACGGCCGTGGAACTGGTCCAGATGGCCACTGACATTGAAACGGGTAACTGGCACCACACTAGACGTGTCACACTGTAACATTTGCCCTCAATATATATTCTTCTGTCAGTATTTTTATATTAACTGTAATGGTTTCTTTTACTGGTCGCAACAGCTGATGCTTGAAGGACAAAGGTAGGTTTGGCAGGTAATGTAGCCGTCTTTGTCGGTGGTAGATGTGCCATCCTCACTAACGTGGTGGTAATGTAGAGTTGATTAAACACCTTCATATGTCTACTTCCCTTGGCACGCTGCATCTCTTAACATTCACCTTGTAGCACTAAACGATCTGCCCTATCACTGGCATGCTGCACGTCATCTAATCACTGTCATGCTGCACGTCATCTAATCACTATCACTGTGACTATCTAATGACTATCATTGTGCTGATGCCATTTTGTTGTGTGTGAATGTGTCTGAAGCTCACGTACAGGTCCTTCAGACTCTCCCGCTGGTGGTGAGGCCTCCATCTCCACCTCCTCCGGCATTGTTCTCCATCCCTCCCCACCCACCGCCACCACCTCCACCTCAAGTTGCAGTTGCGGCTGCTCCACCTACGCTCTCCGTTCCGGCTCGGGCTCCGGCGTTGACCGTGGAGGAGACGCCATCTGGGGAGGACACCCTGGCACCAGTGCCGGCGAAGAGGAAGGTGGAGCAGCCCGCGACACCCACTCCTGCTTCGGCTGAGGTACAAACACACACACACACACACTCAGTGGAGTTGACGGTCAAACTGCATGTAGCACCTCCTCTCAGCCTCATTACAGTGTGTTTGTTTGTGTTGTTTTTTTTTCCTCAAAGTCCCGGTTGCCTGAGAGCTGGCGGACAGCTCTCACCGTGGAAGAGCAGGAGTGGATCGGCCGGGCGCTGTTTAAGACCGACAGCGAGGGGAGGACCAAGCTCACCACAGACCTCAAGCTGTGGTGGGACCCCCCTCAGCCCCGGCCGAGTTACACTCAGCCACCCGACTCACCGGCTGCCTTCTTCGCGTGTCGGCTGTTCCTCTGGACGCCCCTGCGTCTGTGGGGGGTCCGGCCGACATGCTGTAATAGGGCCCTCACGAAGTGTGGGCTCTACAAGACCATCCGGAGGGTCCTGGACATCGACGGCTGGTACCTGATGGCCACCGAGTACCTGGAGTGCTGTCGGTGTAAGAGGAAGGTAGCTGCCTGGTCGCAGGAGGTCGTGGGTCAGCTGGGACAGGGGCATCACGCCCTCTTCCCGGCAATCCTCACCTACAAGTAAGTAGCTGTCTGAACACTGTCGGCGTGTCTGTGTGTGGCTCTCTCTTCTGTAACACGTGATGTGATGTGCTTCTCTGTAGGCTTGCCTGCGACCGGTGGGTAATCATCCAGCTGCGTGAGCGTACTCGGGGGAACAGCGCCACGCAGCTGTACAAAAAACTCTGTGAGGTACACACAGAGGCCTGGATGCGGTGGTCTATACACTACCTCAGCGTCATGGAGCCCTTCACGTCGCGAGCTGTCTTGCGCATGTGCACCCCACCACCGCAACCGCCACCCGTGCCCCAGTACGCGTGGCTGTTACTGGTGTACTGCCACGACATCCTCTCTCACCTGGAGGACGTGAAGGCCCGGGTCACCTCCGTCTTTGGGACGGTCCTGAAGATGGATTCGACCAAGAAGGTAAATGTGGTGCTGTGTATATATATTTCATGCTCTGGCTATGTGCGTGCAGCCTTACTGAGATGCTTTGTTCTTTCAAACAGGTGACCCGGAAGCTTGCCGGTGCCGCCGCCCAGACCGCAGCGTGGTCAACGAACGTTGGCAATGAGCACGGACAGGTGCTCATGTCCGTGCTCACGGACACCGAGGGTGCCGGCCTGTTGTCCATGGCTGTGGGGCTAATGCGGCGGTATCAAGACGCTGGGGTGGAGCCGCCTCAGCTCCTCTACGTTGACCGGGACTGCTGTTCGTCCCGCGGGGGATCCAAGACAGCTGACATGTTCGGGAAGTGGGACAAGCTGGTGGTCCGGCTGGACATCTGGCACCTGATGCGGCACTTTGCGTCAGGTGTCACCACTGAGAGCCACCAGCTGTACAAGTCCTTCCTGCAGCAGCTGTCTTCGTGCATCTTCCTGTGGGACCCAGAGGACGCGGCCCGGTTGCTCAAGGCCAAGAAGAGGACGCTCGAGGCGCAGGGGATGACCTTCTCGTCCGACGCCAGATTGTGGAGGCACGTCAGCCGGGGCATGGCTCTCCATTGCCGTCGCCGCACGCGTGGAGCGGCGGAGATGTAGTGGCTGATCGGTGACCTCCTGGAAACCTTCGGCGGTGCCAACGGGCGAGACACCATGGGGATTCCCCTGCTGGACCAAGACTGCATCAAGGCGATCTGGACGGAGCAGCGGCGCCACCTCCGGTGCATCCAGGACCCGCCGGGCGTGGAGCTGTACACCGAGACGGGCAGGCTGACCAAGGGGGGGGATCAGCCTGCCGGTGTACCGTTGTGCGCGAGGCTCCACGTCCCTGGAGTCGTTCCACCTTCACCTAAACTGCTTCATTCCAGGTAGACCACATGTTTCACTGTCGTGTCAATCTTTCACTGTCATCGGCTCATTGTCATTCACATTGTGTGCACTGAATAAACTGCTCAACGCGTCTGGGTTTCTCCTGTTCAGGAGAAAGTGCCAATCCCTGGCACTTCCAGGCTTTCTCCTGAAGGGGGTGACGCAGTGCAACGAGGACAGGGCGGCGTCCATGGCACAGGAGGGACGACCGCTGCTCCGCTCCTACAATGGCCCCCTGCAGCACTCCCTTGACCAGCTCAGCCAAAGGGTGACGCATTACGGACGCGGGGGGGACGTTCCCCCACTCGTCGAGGACGACGAGCTCGCCGACGGCCAGCAGGAGGTGGAGGACCGCACCCTCCACGTGCCCGGCGAGTTCCCAGCTCCTCAGACGGACCCGCGGTCAGGGCAACCGGCTGACGCACCCGCGCCCGAGCCATCCCGTCCGACCGGTCCCCCGAGCCCGCGCCCCACTCCCCCGGCCGGTCCTCGCCGGAGCCTCGGCAGGCTGCTGAGGTAAGCACGCCACCTCTTTGCGGTCTGCGACTGCAGTGCATCTCACATCACCAAAAACTGCGCTCTGTTCCTTCCAACTGACTTCTTGTTTTCCGACTCTGCTCGTGTGTCTGCAGGACTACAGAGGACTGGATGACCAGCCGGGGTACCTGGGCATGGTCCAGTTGGCCACGGCCTTGGTGGGGTTGCGTCACGACCCGGCCTTGTCCGAGGGGAGAGTAGATGAGCTCATCGGGCTCTACGAGGCCCTGTCACCACACGACAGGGCCCGGGTAGTTTACCCTCCCCGCTACAGGGACAGGCCAGCTCGGGGGCGCTTCATGGCAGTGAAGTCGGTAAGGCTACACCTCCATCATGCATTTCCCTGATGTACACGCGAGCTGCTTTATGTAATGTTGCTCATTATCATCACGCTCATATCTGTCATTGTTTTTGTCCCTTGTCCGCAGCTGCCTGGTCGGACAGACCTCTGGACCTGCCAGCAGTCCCAGCGCAAGCCGGCTGGTAGAGGCAGTATGCACCCAGCTCTGCCGCTTGATCCCCTCTGGCACCCGTGCGCACGGTGCCCGGAGGTCGCGGTGGGACAGCATACTGCTTCGTTACCAGCACATCCGGGACTTTGTGCTGGGCCACCAGAGGCTGATGGCTCGGGTGCCCATACAGCTCTACGAGCTGAATTGCAGGACCCTCTTGCTGTGGTATGTTTGGTGCTTTGGGCAGTGTTATGGGAGTGACATGCTTGAATGACATGCTCTCCAAATTGCACGTGTAACTACAATACTACGTTGAAATCCGTTCTCAGGTTCACCAGGACGCAGCGGGAGAAGGAGAGGGCTAGCTCCAGCAGAGGGGCGTTGCAGCAGAGGGACGACCACCAGCAGCAGCGGGTTCCGCCGCGGCGACAGCGCCGGCCCCAGCAGCGGCTGTGGATCGTCCTCCGAGGAGGAAGAAGGCTGAGCAGAGGGCAGCGGCAGGAACAGTCGTCGCTGCCCGGGCCGGCGTGCCACAAGCACAGAAGTGCAGAAAATGCGGCCAGCCAAAGCGGAGGGAGACCGGACACACCCGCTACGGCAATGTACATTTTTGCTCGACTGCGGCGGGTAAGAGTGTGGAGGACTGGCTGAGGGAGATGAAGGACAGGGACCAGGGTCGAGCCCCGGACTGATTTCGCATTCTCGCTGGGCCAGGTGTATATAGTTGTGTGTGTGAGTGTTTTAAAAAAAAAGACATTATGTGTGATTGATGTGGTTTAAAAAAAGAGGAATAAAGTCTCTGCACAGAACAGTTATGCCATGTGTCTGCTCTGATGCTTTATTATTATCATCATCATCATCATCATCATCATGTTTTATTGTATTGTACTGTAGTTTACAATAAATAATCTATTTCACACTTGGTGTTCTGCATCTATACAACAACAACAACAACAACTACTACTGATATTTCATTGATATTTATTTTATTTTACTGAAAATTTATTTTACCGACTGGGCATGCGTGAAAGCGCCACTGCGCGTGCGCGAAAACAGAAAAGAACGAACAGCGAGCTGCAGGATCCGCCAAGTGCGATCTTTGGTTCTAATTCTGTTTCAAATGTTCTAATTTACGTTCACGCTGATTGGCCCGTCGGGATGTTCCAATCTACGTGCACCACAATTGGTCCTGATGCGAAGCTCCCCATTTTGGTCATATACTTTGGTAACTGTAAGTACTTTAAGCGATGTATGTCGTGTCAATCAGCTATGTAAACTTACGAGTAATTTAAGATGCAAATTGCTGTCTTTTGCTGATGTAAGAAATCCGTTTTCTGTAAAAGTTGAAGTGTCGCTTTTTTTCGTTAAGGTGTTATGAATTATTTTTGGTAAATACAGTAGTTAGATGCATCCTTATTGATGAGTAAACGAGGTGTTAATGTGGAAAACGTTTAGTTATCATGTTTTTGCCAGGCGGGTTGTTGTTCAATTCAATTCAAGTTTATTTGTATAGCGCTTTTTACTATACAAATCATTGCAAAGCAACTTTACAGAAAATTAAGTTTCTACAATATTTAGTAGTAGGTTATCAGTGGTGACTGTAAGTTTATGTGCATATGACAGATTAAAAAAAAAAAAATGAATACAAGACGTATAGTCAACCAGACAATGAACAACATTAACAAAAATTATATGATGCAATCACACTTGTAGCAGTATTTGGTAGTTTTGTATGTTTTTTAATTTGAACATGGTTTTACTTTACCTTTAATGGTTAAAGTATTGTACTGTACCAAACATTGACACGTAACTGTGGTTTTACTACCCAGATAGCAAACTGACATAGAATCAACCTAGAATCGACGTTTCTCGTGGCGTCGAAACGACGTTGATCTACGACGTCGATCCAACATCGTTTTGCTCATCGGGTTAACGTTGATCCAACGTCAGGCATGCCATTCAAAACTAACGGAAAATCGACGCAATTGGTTGCCTTACCTAGCATTGAATCGACGTTGATTTTCAGTTAGTTGAAACGACGTCAGAGAATCAATACGTTTTCAACATAAAATCGATCTAATTGGTTTGCTTACCTAACGTTGAAACGACGTTGATTTCATTTGGGTAAAACTACTTTACTATTAACATTTTCTGCTTGTTTTAAAAATCTCACATACTTACTACTAAATAAATTAGCATGTATAAGTAAAACTTTATTAAACACATCACATTCAGTCACAATTTCTTTATTATTTATACAATACAGTTTATACACAGTTACAAATACATGTGTAGAGCACAAGTCTAGCAAAGAAAATGCTTTACACACAAATAGGTATAAAGTATATTATAGGCTAATATAAATTGTGTCAAGTCACAAATTAAAAGCTATATTCACAGAATAAAAAAAAAAAAATCACCAAATGTGTTTTACTTATTTTCAGTGGGTCACAAAAGATGCAACGTTTGATCATGTAGGCCACAATTAGACAATAAAATTAACTTTTATTAGATTTTTTTATATATATACATGTCCTATGACTCCATGATTAAATTCAACTAAAGTTTGGGGGTAATTTTTTTTATCATGTGCCTTAAAAATATTATCTTTTGTATATTTTCATATAAAATGGCAACATTTGATGTAAAACATGTATTTTTTTTCTTTTTATTACGTATATAAAATGTAAACAAAAAACGCCTTGTGTTATTTAGCATGTGCTATTTAACTAATTCACTTTTAAAAACTCTTTTGTTTGGATCTACACAAAACATGCAAATGATTTTTGGATTCAAAATGTCAATTTTTACTTAAAGGTGACAAGTTTGCATCCCCTGAATATTCAGTTGTTAATGTCCCTTTGTTATATTTGCATACAGTACATCTACTGTACAATCGAGACACTGTACATTATTATAACAAAATTGAGCACTTGTGACATTGGAATTTGTATTTGTAGAGAATATTTCAATCATCAAGAAAATGTTTTTGGAGTTGCAAGCTTGTATTTTGTTTCTTTCTCTCTCACAAACACAACAAAACCTTCTCAAAATCTTCACTACAGGTGCATGAATCCTATTCTACAAAATAACAAATTCACAGGCTCAGTTATACCAGATTTATGCAGGGCTGGCTTTCATTTTGCTCATATTTTTGAATATTTTTTTCCTGAAATGTGTTTATTAGAACTGGACATATTTACAGACTTTATGAGAATAGTAGTATTTGTAGATAAGATCATGGTAGAATGACCTGCCTTTATTAATTTGAGCAGCTGAGTCTTCAGCCATTTTCCAAAAGCACTTACCGTTTCTATTAAGTAAATTTCCATTCAATTTGCTCTAATTTATAAAAAATAAAATAATAATAATAGTAAATAAATAACTTCTGTGTAGTGTGCTAGACTAAAGACCCTTTCACAATGCACGGTGGTCCCAAAAAAAAGGCAGATCAATGTTTGTGATGAAAAAATAAGTGCAAACTGTAATGAAGCAGAGATCAGTTAGTTCCTCACTATCCGTTCTGAAGCTGACGCCAGCTTAAGTGAAACAAAACACGTCACATTGTAATGTCATGTGTCTTTACGGGATCTTTATGGGTTGTGTGTACGCACACACAGATTCCGGAAAATCACTGGCAGTGTGAATGAACCAAAATCTAACGATCCAGGGACAATTGTTGGGACACATTACCCGTGTATTATCTAGAACCTCAGTGTGAAAGGGGCTAAACTGAGCACTAGTATACTGTTGTTCTCTTATTTGTAGAATAGGATTTGTGCACCTCAGAATATGAAATGGTGTGACTGTTGTGTTGTGTTTGCTGGAGAGAATTAGTTAAAAAAAAACATATATTGTTAGTACTAAAAAAAAATGTATCTGTGACTTTAAATGTACAAATATGCATATTCATTACAACTATTCCACTGTCACAGGTGCTCAGGTTTGCTACAATAATACCTTCACAGAACATAATAGTAGTAGTCAGCTATCCATGCAAAGTGTGGTGTGCTGTAGGTACAGCTGTCCAGGCCAACATCTGATGTGCTGATCTCTTCAACAGTCATCCCAGGAAACCTGCAATAAAAACAAAATCCATCATACATTACCAATATAACAGGGCTGTACAATCCTGTTCCTGGAGATCTACCTACCTGCAGAATTCAGATCTCTGACCCTGATCCAAACACACACGTCTGTAACTGTTAACTGCTTTCACTGATGTGCTGTGAAGTAGATTTGCTGACAAGTTCCTTTCTGAAAGTACATTGATAACACTGTGAAACTGTATCTTCGTAGAGGATTGTTTAATAAAGTCACAATATTACTGTAACGGCATACAAACTTCACAATCTCAGAAAGGGGGCGGCGGGAACCGGCGGACAATCAAACAGAGCTTTAATAATAAAATAAAGACAAAACATCGCGCCAGCCCCTCGCAGACGACTGTCTTGCACAGACACAAAATAAAGTCCAGGCCTGGTCCTCTCTCATCCTTCAATGTCGTCGCTCCTCTTTTGTATCCCTCCGATCTCCTCCGTGGGATGCGAGACCGGTGAGTGGAGCAGGTGTCCCTCATTTCTAGGGTTGGGTATCATTTGAATTTTATCAATTCCGATTCTGCTTATTGATTCCGATTCTTATCGATTCCTAGTTTAGATTCCAATAAGATAAAAAATCCAATATAAAAAAAAATTAAGTCAAACATTTAGATGTCAAACATGTATTTTGTCTTTTTACAAAGCATTCTGTTGCAGCTGAATAACATGAGCAAAAATCAGCAGCCTACAAAACACTGCAAGAGGAATTTTGCCTGTGCTTTAAAAAAAATAATACCATAGCAAAAACAACTAGATTAATATAAATTTCAAATATTAAAGTGTTAAAGACAAGTAAACAGTCAGTAATAAGATAGGAACAAACAAATCAATAAGCAATATCATAAATAAATACAACTAAACAAAATTTCAGGTACAGAAACTGTAATTAAAAGTTTAAAAACACTGCATAGTTTTCTTTTTATAAATAAAATAAAGATTCATCAATTAAAGTTATTAAATATATTCAGTCAAGATCAGTGAATGTTTTTCTTTTGTTATTTGATTAACATTAATGACAGGCAACGCGATTATTAGGCTGTTGTCTCTTTAAGCAAAGAGATTTCAAGTGTGATTGCATCATATAATTTTTGTTAATGTTGTTCATTGTCTAAATCAAATTGGAATTCAGACGCTGCACGCGTCTTATCAAATACCCGGTTCTAAAATGGAACCGGTTTTCGATCCCTACTTATTTCCCAATCACTCCACCGGCTTCGCTCCGTTTCCAAGGCTCTCTGCCCCACCCCATTTGTCACAACTACTTTTTTAATGATCTCAGTAATAACATTGTTAAATAAAATTAGCATTGCTAACAGACGAGTGCTTATGAGAAAGGCATGCAACAGCTTTTTATGTTCATTTACAGTCATTTACATTTGTATCATAAATACATAGGAGTACAAGCAGAAAATGTAGGAGCACACCTTAAATCAGCCTGCAAACTTACCTTTTAGGGCAATGATTACAATATAAGGATTATTTAGCAGCTTTACATATTCATCTATAGTTTCCATCATCTGAAATCTTTGTGAGGTCTGGCATCTTCTGAAGTCTCCACACGCGAGGCTGGAGAAACAGGAAAACAAAAGGAGAAAGATTAGCATAGCTGTTCATACTTCACACAAAAGATGATTTATTTCATCACATTTAACAGAAGTGAAACATTATGAGATGTTTTCTTTGTGAATACATGTTAAAATGTCATTGAACGTTCACAGTGAGCTTGATTGACAGGTGATCTGACCTATTATAACGCCAATACTGCCATCTTGCCTGACAAACAAATTACCATATTTTCCAAAATATAAGGTGCATCTAAGAGCCTTTCATTTTCTCAAAAATCAGGTGTGCACCTGATAATCCGGTGTGCCTTCTGTGTACACTGAGATCCAAAATCTAAAAATGTTGTTGTGCGACTTTGGTAAGCGCTCCGTTTACCTGACTGTCGGACCATTTCCCGCTGACACAGGGACGTAATAGGTACACTACGTACACTGGCAGCAATCAACCATGATGAGAGGGAACCCGGCATGTTTGATGAAGAAAGCTGTTCAATTCAGACACAGAAGATGAGGACATTGATGGATCTGTGGGAGAAGATTGATTAAAAAATAATGTGAGTGTATTGTTAAATAGTAGAATAAAGTTCAACTAAACTCGCCTTCTAATCCGGTGCGCCTTATAGTGCAGAAAATACGGTAGACAGGAGAGTAGATTAAATTCGGTGGACTTAAACTTGAAAAATGTTGTATAAAGACGTGACATCTTTTATTTTGTGCTTCAATTAAATATGAATCAATCGTTCATGTGTGCTGCTTGAACTGAGGCACAACAGCGATCTGTAACACATTAAAACAACACAAAAGTATTTATTGTTTGAATTTCTTAAAAAAAAAGTGGGCCAAATTTGAAAGCTGAAAACTTGTTTCATAACAAGTAACCTTGTTACTGTAAAGTCAGTAACCTTCTCGGTCTTCTTCTGTCAGTGTGTCCTCAGTTTCCTCTTTGGTCCACGATGTATTTTTCGCTCTGTGAGAACAAGGTGTGTACTGTGAGAGCAGCATGGCTTGTCAGACATAGCAACAGTTTTTAAGGAGGGCGGTTTTTTTGTGAAGGGTCAATTGATTGCTTAGATCAAAGCTGATTTTTCAGCATCATTACTTCAGTCTTTAGCATCATATGATCCTACAGAAATCATTATAATATGCTACTTTTTGCCAAAGAAACACTTCTGATAAATATGAATGTTAAAAAAACAGCTCTGTTTTATATTTTTGTGTAAACCATTTATAACAGCATAGAGTTTATTTATTTATTTTAAAGCTTGATTGTTATATAGACCCCAAACTTCTAAATGGTAATGTACACTACATTTTTAAAAATAAATTCTTATTTTTATTCAGCAAGGACACATTAAATTATTCAAAAGTTAGTGTCAAGAAGACTCTCTCTCTATATATATATATACATTCATATATTGAGCAGCACAACTGTTTACAACATAGTTAAGAATCAGAAATGTTTCTGAGCAGTAAATCATCATATTCGAATGATTTCTGGAGATCATGTGACACTGAAGACTGGAGGAATGATGCTGAAAATACAGCTGCACATCACAGAAATGAATTACATTTCACCGAAAACTGCTATTTTAAATTGTAATATTTCAGAAATTGGTATGGATAGCATTAGTGTATGTTTGGGGTTAACCTGCTAGTCATATGGATCAGTGTGCCTTGGAGATGTTGTTGGACAGGAGGTTTGCTCATCATGGGATACAGAAGGCCATCAAGCACTAGAAGAATCTAGAAATATAACAAGTAATCTGTCACAGAGCCAACAATATTCAGTATACAATGACAGTTTTATCACAAGAAACCAAGCTACTAGAAATGTAGAAAAGAGAGAGAATATGTATTTAATTAATATCCTGACCAGTTTTTATCCATATTTGTTTATCATTAGACGAGATCAAAATGCGTTTGAACTGTGACGCTGATGTAATGACGTCACTGATTAACGGTAACGTTAGTGTATATTTAGGTTAAATAAAAAAGCCTATTTTCAATCATCCATTGAAAAATGACCAGCAAATCTTTTACAGAACTGTCAATGCCTCTCATCTACACATAAATGTGTTATTAAAATCCCAAACTCTTCATAAAAGCTCAGTCTATGGATTTAGCATACGTTACCTCCTCTGAAAACGGTTAAGATGCTCACGGACTTGTTCGAAAACACTAAACCATTTCTATGAAGTAAATTCAACAGATGCGGGTCAAATACAAGCAAGAGAGATGTCAGGCACAGGGGCATATGATATTTGTGAAATTTTAATTTACTAAACTTACCGAAAGCAGTGAAAACTGCAGCAAGAAACAGAGCTGCAGCTTGCCAGTGTTGTCGTCGATCACCCCGTTTCCATGGCAACTCCCTCCGCTCCAGTGTTTGAATCTGAATGAAGGCTCCTCCGTGTTCAGCGCGCGCTCATTAAAACACGCAGAATATACAGAAACACTCAACCCCCGATTAGCTCATTACAAAATCTGCTTGTGTGTGTATACTATGAGACCTAATAGTTGACTTGACCCTCTAACACTTGCACTCTCTATTTGATTTCTCACCGCTTGTTTCATTAAAAAAAGAAGGGAAAAAAAATCCACTTCAGACTTTAAGTAACTTAGCCTATAATATTCAGTGGCAGACGGACAACCCACGAGGCTATATAAAATAATGAAGAGAAAATAAATTTAGTTACTCTTTTTTTTATGTTTCTGCGCAGATCTCCGATGCCTCTGATCAAGTTTCAACATAGATCCGACGTTATGATTTCAATCAGATGCGTCGGCTGTGTCGGTTGATGAGTCAACGTGATGTCGACGTTGAATCGATGCTTTATTTTCCACTAAATAACATTCTGATGTTCCGACCAAATAGTGAACGTTGATTCAACATCGAAATTTGATCGACGACCGATACTGACCTTTATAACCAAAAATCGACGTTGAATCAACGTCTGCTTGCTATCTGGGTAAGTAAAACCACAAATACTTATTTTTTTCTCTTTTTGCCTTGAACTGTCATTTTCACGTGTATTGTATGACATAATGTTGAAGTTTACTTTAAGTTCAAGGTAATTTTTACTGTATGTCAGTTTTCTTTGTTACTCGTTGCAAGAGTGCAGGTAACAGCAGGATGTTAAAGTGACCCCCTGTGTGGGTGTGGGGGACAAACATGAAAGATCATGGAGTTCACACCCGCTCAGGTTTCTGTTCGACCCTTTGGAAAGAGTTGAGTGTACTGTAGATTACACACTTTTATTTCTTCGTCTTATCAATGCAGTGCTTGATGTATTGAATAGCTAGATCACACTATTGTGTTTGTGGGTTTTAACAGTAGTGTGCCTTATAGAACATGGATTTCAAAGCCAACTTTTGTAGAGAGGCCTCTGGTGAGCTTGTGCTCAAGCCATCAGTCGAGGCAACAGCCCTGGCCGCTGCTTACAGGAAAACCCCCACCCCTGGACGGTCATGGCCTGCTTCCAGGGTCAAGGAGGAGGCCATGCATGGCTTGTGTGGCTGCTGCTGGAGGGGACACTGGAAATTTTTAACTAGTGCTAAGCGAGAACACCCCGCAGTTTGGCAAGTACCGTGGGAAAACCTTTAAATGGTTGCTGTAATAATAAAACCTTCATATTCATCTGGAAGAAGGAGGCGGGAACCGGCGGACAATCAAACAAAGACTTTAATAACAAAATAAACACAAAACAGACAACAGACACAAATAAAAAGACACAAATAAAAACCAAAACATAAAATAAAGCCCAGGCCTGGTCTTCTCTCGTCATTCACTGTCGTCGCTCCAGTTTTATATCCTTCCATCTCCTCTGTGGGACTCGAGACCGGTGGTGGGTCGCAGGTGTCGCTCATTTCCCAATCACTCCACCGGCCTCGCTCTTTCCCACATCCCTCGGCCCCACCCCACTCGTCACAGTTGCTATCTAATGATGTTGGATATGCAGCCATGGTGCTGGCCTCTCATCGGCGGGAGCGGAAGTGTGGAGGCTTGTCCACGGCTGCAGTAATGGGCAACAAAGATGAGTTGCTGCAGTATGCAGGCCTGTTTCAGGATGTCATCTTGTTTGCTTGTTATTGGATATTTTGTTGCTTTTACATATTGTAATGTAAAATTTTTATGAATACGTGTTCTAATATTACCAGCGGTCGCTTCTAGCTCGGTATCTACAGAGGAGCCATCAGATGCTGATTTGCTTGCTGCAGCTGCACACATAGAAGATGCGGGTGAGTCAGACATCGTTATTAATGGGTTTACATTTGTGGTTTTATTTTCAGAATACTGTTCTGCATTGTATAACGTTTTGTGACTCTGTATTATCAGCTTTCAGATGGATGGTTTTGGAAACAGTAAGGTAGGAGATGATCACGCCAGCCCATACCCTGGCTTTTTTTTTTGTACCTCTCTTGCCTTTTAATTATTATTATTATTAATTTTATATATATATATATATATATATATATATATATATATATATATATATATATATATATATATATATATATATATTGCTTTTTAAATTCCATGGCAATTCCATTTACACTTTTTTTCCACCGCCGCAATTTTTTTTCTCATCTTCAAGAATCTAACTTTTTCACCCAATGCTGCCACACACAATTGTTTGTCATAGTCAGCTTATCTTTTTTTGCACCTCTTCATCTGTATCTTGTGCTGAGTGAAAGCGCCCTGCAGTTTGGCCAGTACCGGGGTAAAACCTTAAAATTGTTGATTTCCAATGATGTTGGTTACGCAGCCATGGTGCTGTCCGTGCATCAGCGGGAGCGTGAGGGCGCTGACACCTCCAGTCTCCTGTCATGGGAAGCAAGGACGCATTGCTGTGGTATACCAGCCTGTTTCCTGACATGGTGGCTGCCATCAGCGAGCGCCGGGTCAGAGAGGGCTCTGACACACCAGCCCAGGAAGATCAGGTGGTTGTTGGGATTGGCAACTTTGCCACCTTGTCCTTTAAAGACCTTTGAGGCGACAGACCGCGACAGAAAAGGGTATGGGTTCACATCTTTAACAGAGGATGCAGACAGTAGAGACTGTGTAGTGTTGGGGCTTCAGCTAATTCTGTGTAACTCCATTTCAATTTCATCAAGTGGGTGAGGAAGCAGACAGCCAGAGCGGGAACGAAGATGGAAACTCAGCAGAAGTACATTCGGAGAAGAGACGCTAAGATGCTGTCAGAATCAGCACCTCCAGGCATGAATCTAACTTTATTTTGCTATGTTTTTGTAGGGTTTATATTACAATTATTGCATTATCCTAGCACTGTTATTGTAATTTTAATTTGTTTCATGTTTAATGACTTCTGCAGTATTTTTGCATATTGTAAAGCTGTTTTGAAACCATCTGTATTGTGTTATGCACTATATAAATAAATGAGATTTAAAACTGTTCATTCATCCTGATATTAACAGTGGCCGCCTCCAGCTCAGCTTCTGCAGAGGAACCATCTGATGAAGATCTGCTTGCTGCAGTGGCACATGTAGATGTTCCAGGTGAGAATTACCTTCTCTTTAATGGGATTACATTTGTAGTTTAATAAAAGAATTCCATGCTTTTGTACATTACATAACCTGTTTTGTTATTATTTATTATCAGCCTTTAGTTGGATTGTTTGGGAAACAGTAAGGTAGGAGGTGTACCTTCTGGTCGTGCGGGCTAAAGTGGCTTTCTTTGTCCTTTTTCTGCTTTTTGTAAAATTTTATGACATCTTTTTACACTTGGCTTATTTGTACATTACATAACCTGTTTTGTTATTATGTATTATCCGCCTTCAGGTGGATGGTTTTGGAAACAGTAAGGTAGGAGGTGTACTAGACCTTCTGGTCGTGCGGGCCAAAGTGGCTTTCTTTGTCCTTTTTCAGCTTTTAGTAAAATTTTACTATGCTTTTAACACTTATGGCTTCTTTCCAACACCGCTGCGATTTTTGCATCCTGCTCACCTTTGAGCATTTGTCTTTTTATCAACGCACATTTGTCATCACCTGACAGCTTCTATCATGCCAGGCTTTTCCTGTGGATCCCTTACCGCTTGTGGTTATACCGGCTCCTGTGCTCACAGCCCAACTGTCGCCATCTTGGCTTCCCGCTGACAGCGTGTGGGATGTACAAGACTGTCAGGAGGGTCTTGGATGTCAGTGGCTGGTACTTCATGGCTACAGAGTATCTTGAATGCCAGTCCTGCAAAAAAAGCTGGCAGGCTGGTCACAGGATATTCTGAACCAGCTCGATCCTGTCCACAGGGAAATGTTTCCTGCGGTTTTGACCTACAGGTTGGCACACTGTTTTGTTTTAAGTATTAACATGAGAAAATGTCTTTCATGCACATCTGATATTGATCTGTTGTCTTTATTTATTTATTTTTATCATGCAGGCTGTCGTGTGATAAGGAGATTGTGAGGTGGATGCGGGGGCGCTCATTGGGGAACAGTGCAACTTCTGTGTACCGGAGCCTATGCGTCAGGCACAGAGAGCAATGGATTGCCCAGACAACCCATTTTCTCTCTGTGATTGGGAAATTCCCAGACTATGCCACAGACCCTAGCAGTCTCGCTGCCCAGCTGCCTCAGATGGTTACTGTGCCTTGTCCGGGATGGCTGCTGTCAGTTTATGCCAAAGACCTACTGACACGGCTGCCGGAACTAAAGGCCAGGGTGACTTCTATCTATGGAACCATCCTGAAAAAGGATTCCACTAAAAAGGTAAGGAGACACAAATGTGCATAATTTCACCATTAATAGAGATAGGTGTAGGCTACATCATACTTTTGTTTTCGTGTTTTTTTTTCCTGTTACAAAATGATAATTTTTTCAGTGTAAACTGTAGGGGAATTTACAGTTAAAACCCAAGGACCAGATATGTCATAATGAAGACCAGGAGTCAGAGCTGAGTTCAATTAATAATAATAATTTTACTGAAGAAAATAGTTTGCAATTTCATCAGCAGAAGTCAGCTTCAATACTCTCGACGGAGTTCGTACCTTACGAAACAAAAATATATTGCAATATACTAGAATTTATATTGCAATACATTAGAAAATATATTTCAATGTATCAGAAACTTCCTCATATATTTGAAAATATATAGCAATATATGGATGGACAACCTATTGCTATATATTGATTCATATATTAAAATACATTGATATACAAACAAAACTGTATTACATTATTGCATGTATGTTTATTGAAACAAAGTATTTTTTTATGAGTTAAGCAAGCTCATGGATAGGTTTACAGAGAGGTTGATTAACAATAGTCCAAATCAAATTTTTGCATTTACATTCATTATATTTTACATTATATATCCATATGGATGGACCATATATGGCTATGTATTGATTCATATATTGTAAAATGTAGATGAGAGTATTATAAAATAAATTATCATTAACAGCAGCAATTACAACATTTTTTTTTTAGTCCACTTTTTATTCTCCCACATGACATTTCATCCTCAACATTTTATTCCTCCACATGACATTTCATCCTCAACATTTTATTCCTCCACATGACATTTCATCATCAACATGACATTTCAGTCCTCCACACTGCAACGTGGAGGTATACATGCATAAAGGTTGGCATAATGTGGCAGATCAACTAACATACATTTCCTGTTGAATTGCATCACATCAAAAACCTTTTTCCTGCCCTGTAACACTCTTTTCAAGCCAACTACATTTTCTAAATTTAGCACTGAACTGTGTGATTTGTCATACTGTCTTCCAACAGCAAAACATTTTCTGTCATCAAGTCTCTCTACCACAATGTAATAATATACAGTGATTATGTGTCCATTATCCAACAAAACAGTGAAGCTGTTCCTTTTCATTACTCTAGTGAACTGCTCTGAGTAATACAGTTCTCCTTTGATGAAAGTTCTACTGAATATTTTCACAATTGTATCCGTGGTGACTGAAAGTTTCTCTCTCATAGCCAGTATCTCTTCGTTAGTAAGTTTTCGTACATAGTGCAAACCAAGGGTCACAACTTGATCTGCTACTCTTTCAAACTGTTTCAGCTTTTTTTCACCAGTCAAGTTGTTATACAGCTGTATACATCTAGGCACAGCATTTCTCAGTGCATTGTTTTTCAAAAGAGGCAACACTTGTCTATATGTGAATTGTTTCATTATTTGTAAGGGAACACACTGGGTGCCATGAAACATCTTCAGTATCTCCCCATTAAAAGACTCAAAAATATATCCTGAATGTGCCCACAAAGGTCCCCAATTTCTCACAGAGTCTGGCAAATGAAGACCTAAATGTAAGTTAAATGACACATTTTCCTTTCCATACAGTGTTTCAAACTGTTTGACAAACTCAACAACTAGTTTTTCACATCTTTTTAACCCCTCTGATGTGACAGTGTCCTTACATAGCAAGAACATGAAAGTGACAAGGATTAACCAGTGCTGGTAAAATGCATGGGGTAGTATTCCCTTTAGCACAAAGATGCTATAAAAAAGTAACCAGTTCTGCCATTCACTGGCTTTCCAAAACTTCCTTTGCTGAAAAGAGCGGGGCACTCTTGTGATATTGCAAGGTGGTTTAATTCTCAAGAGTTGTTTGTCGAGCTCAGGAACACGATTACCAATATAGTATGGCTCCTCATGGTGTTCACTATCCAGCCACATGCTTGTCATTTGCCGAACAACTCCAAGATGTACATTATGCATATGGTCAGGAGGCATTCCAGATATGAGGTCAAAGTGTGGGATGTTGACAAGACATGTGGGCCCTTTAATGCCCCTCACAGATTGTGTGGTACGCACAGCCTCCCTTGCATCATTTAGGGTTGAAGCATGATCCCTTTTGGGAACTTCTTTGTATGGATAAACCCTAACAGTTCCATTTCCCTTTGGAACTTGTTCACCAGGATGTAGGCAGAGGCTGCACCCATAATGACCATTAAATTGGGTCATGTTTTGCAGAATGGGCCTGGCAACTGAATCACACATCATAACAGCTGCTATCACTCTACAATGATTCACAATGTTGTTGCTGTGTAACTTGAAGCCAACAGTTGACAATGACTGAAACTCTTTTGTGAATGGTTTTAAAAATGTATTAACATTTGGCTTTTTAGTACCAAACCATAGGCCAAAAAGTAAAACATTCTCTTTACGGACAAGATAAGGAAGCTCGTTTACCATCCCTTGTAATGGCCAAATTCCAAACTGGGATGATTTGAATACTGGAACTCCATCACAATTTAATGTTAAGGAGAATGCATGAGGACTATCTAGTGGGCCGCCATCTTTGTTCAGATTATGATACATTTTACCACAACATATGTCATCATAATCGTCTGAATTACATGTGCCATTTCCTGACTTAAGACAAGATGCAATATCTTCTCTTTGAAGAAGATGTTCCAGTTGCGTTTGGATGGGTAAGTATAGGAAGAAATTTCCATTCTTCAGTGAGCTGTTTCTATCCCATGTAGAGTTACATATAGAACACTGCCCTTCAGTGACTTGGTCGCCGATGTAATATTCACAGTTGGGACAGTATATGTGACATTCTAGGTGACCTTGTATTGGTTTAAGCTCTTTTAAGGACAGATGCTTTGAAGTTAGAACATTTTCTGGACAGTGGATATTAATCAAATCTAAAAGATCAGACAGGGCCACACCAGTAAGTGAGTGTCTCAAAGCATATGAAAGGATAAGTAAAAAACTCTGAGCTTTGGTTAGTTGTGAGCCTGTGTAAAGTGGCTCATCATTTACTGGAGGAAACCTTTCATTAATGCCTACTCCCAAATGTGATTCTTCATTTACTGACTTGTCAGTGCTGTCTTCCATGGGAAATTCTTCTCCACTGCCAATGGATTCAGAGTCAGTAAAAGACTGCCATAGTGGTTCAAACACACCAAAATCAACACTGTCCTCAAAACTGAAGATTGATGACTCTGTTGTTTGGCTCAAATTTGGTGGTAGTTCATTGGATTGTAATGGGAAAATACAGTAAGTCCAAGGCATAGTTGACAAGCATAAACACTAGGAATTTTGCACAAAATTAAAACTTGACAAAAATATTAAAGATGTGGCATTGTTGTATACAGGGTAAAAATAAGGCTTAGGTTAATTTTAAAAAAGGCTAGGAAAGCGAAATAGTTAAAGTTTGAAGACAATAAAATCAGATCATTGCACTGTTAAAATTACTTACTGTAATGTCATCAACATCATGTGCATTTTCAGATCTGTTGTCATAGGAATCCTGATCCAGGTCCTGCTGTGTAAGAATAGAGAAGTCTTAGAGGAAGTGCTTTCAGTGAAATAGTCAAACACAGAAAACAGTAGATTAGTAGTAGTAGCAAATATTAGTAGATTACTTACAGTAATCCCACCACCATCATGTGCGTCTTCTGAGCCACTGTCAGAGTCGTGGTCGGAGGAATCCAGATCCAGGTTCTGCTGTGTAAGAATAGCAATTGCAATTGGGTTAATGTTATCTGATTTGTCCTTACCCAATTCAGACAACAAAACTTTGCTTTTACTGATATTTACTGAGAAGCACAAAAAACCCCCATCATTTTGGAATATTTTTGAAAATGGAAATATAGTGTTTTGGAAAATAACTCTTCATATATTATATATATATATATATATATATATATATATATATATATATATATATATATATATATATATATATATATTCTGCTGGTGTATGTTATAATTATAATTATTATAGTTATAATTAGGCTGTATTTCATATATCAATATTTCATAAATCCTAGCAAAAATGTACTCTAAGGAACTCTCTTAAAAAAGGGAAGACGATAAGTGTCCAATGCTGACCGCCTGCAAAGTGGATGGCAAGATAAGATTTTTCCACCAAATGCCTCAAATGGAGGGCTTTCCAATTATCCCACTCAACATTTGGTCTGACCCAGGACTACTTATTTGCTCAATTTTCTTAACAGATAGTAATCAAGAAGGGTTACATTTCAATGAACTGGTTATAAAATGTGGCCATTTAGTGCAGCGTACTGTCTAGGTCTACAAAATACACACAAAAGGTCATGTTCATGACTCACCGTTTCCTGGTTTGACTGATGCATGTTGATGGCCTCAGTCAGTTTCCTGCGATAAGAATGAAAAAATGTCCTTATTTTAAATAATATCTATTGTCAGAGGCTGTCCAGGGCGTAGGGTGTGGCAAGCATTTTTTAATTTACATACATATATATTTTTTCTACTTCACTATAATTTCATTATTTTATTTCGCGACATACTCAAACTCAGCTTGTACTGAATCGTTTCAGAGACTTTGACATGTTTCCCAAATGACATCAGAATAATATCTGACATTTCACTCACCAAAGCGACATTATCATATAGTCATTTAAAGGAATAGTTCACTTTAAAATGAAAATTCTAAATCATTCTCACCCTCATGTTGTTTCAAACCTGTATGAATTTCTTTCTTCTGCTGAAGATATTTAGAAGAATATCAGTAACCAGACAGTTTCTGTCCCATTGACTTCCATAGTATTCCTACAGGTTTGAAACTCATACAGGTTTGAAACAACATGATGACAGAATTTTCTTTTTAAAGTGAACTATCCCTTTAAGGAAGATTGTTCACAGCGCTTCCTCTGACTTTCACTTCACTTCTCTCTCTCCGATGACAACACTCCAGATAACGCATCCAAAGTCCAACTTTCCAAGAAATGCTCCGTGCTGCTGCCAGCTGTTTCATCAGATCTGCTCTCATCTGACTCTCTACCCTGCTCACACTGACAGCGGCGCAGGCGCGATCTGAATGCGCCACTTCTTCTATTGGATCTTACGGGTATCAGACAGTCACTACAGCACAATCAGTGATTGGTTCGGATCATTTTACTGACTCGGATCTTTGAATCTCATTCAGCAAAATTAACGAATCTTTTTTCAAGTCATTTCGTTCATTATAGCTGGATATAAATAAAATGTTACATGATACATTCCCCAACACATCTAGTACCTACCTATGCAAATGTTGATTATATATATATATATATATATATATATATATATATATATATATATATATATTAAAAAAAACTATTATGAGAAACAGAAATAATGAATTGCTTGGCTGGGTCTTAAGGCTGCAGATTAGGCCTAACGTAACTTAGTTCACCTCTCGTGTCATCGGGTGATATCGATGTTGATATCAACCCTATTTGCGAGCCAGTGTGCTACATGCTAGCTACGTTTAGCTAAGCCGCAAGCTTGTAAAAACCCACACGAAACTACAACAGTAAATACAGAACAACTGTTTAATAACCTAACTTAACTAGGCTGGAGTAAAACACAAACCTCCTTTTCCAGTATCTCCTTGTTCTTGATGGAATCTCATATTCTGAACCAGGGGCAGTGTATTTTCTTCTCCTTCCGTCCATGCCTCTCTTCTTCTGGAACGGAACCCTCGATCAATGTCGGTACCACTTTTCTGCTTGCACGATCCGTTATGCGCATGCGCAGAGATGATAATCCGGTTTACGACACTGCACGATCCCACGCTTGCGCGCCTTTGCACCGCGCGAACATATTGCGCATGCGCATAACCACCGCTATTCTGCGTCTGTGCGTACGTGCCTCAGCGGTGAGAGGAGAAAAAAAAAAGATGAAGTTTGCGCTAGTGAGCTGGTCAAAGGGGAAGGATAAAGATGCTCTCAGTATAGTCCCCGTGAATTGGATTGTAGACTTCGATCCTGAAAACTCTAAAAAGGAGTATCTTATCGAGTGCCGCAGCATCGGTGGCAAGAGGCCTACAAATGGGTGGCCGGTTGAAACAGCACACATTTTGCAGTTGGCAGGCAAGTACAGTGCTTTTTTATATTGTTTTACTTGGTTAGTCATGCAACATTATTGATAGCCATTATCCTGTTGAGGTTTTGCATTATTGGCCAAGTAACGTTCGCTGTAGGCTAGTAGCTAGCTTCGGGACAGTGACGAGCTAGCTAACGGCCGTCACGTGAGTCCCGCGCTTAATTTGAACTTCCAAAGGGCCATAGTCACATGAGTATGAATTTTTATTTAGAAGTGAAACATTAATTAAACACATACTTTAAAAGTCCTAAATTGAAGATTGTCAGCTGAGATTTTGGTTAATAAGAATACTTAACTGTCAACATTGTCAGGGAAAGTTTAGCGACTGTAAGTTACATGACAGCAAAATTTAACGTGTTAAAATGAACAGTCTAAACTTATAAAAAACCAGGGGGAAAACGATATAAAAACTGTAAAAACAGCACAAAATTTGACAGTAAAATACAGTATTTGATGTAACGTAAGCCACATAGTTTTGTTTCTAGCCATTAAATTCTGTCTTGCTACTACTTCTTACTAACAGAAAAGGAGTCTACACTTAAGGTTGCTGAGCAGAAACTCTTGCAAGAGGACCTACCAAAAAGCAAGAAGAGAAAGAGGGTACCCAACAAACTTTACCTTGACACACAGGAAGAAACTGTAGAACAAGTTCCAAAAAAGGTAATAGGGTTCTTTTCATGACAGCTATTTTGATAATATATTTTTACATTTCTGTCTGTATTTGTACATTTCTGACAATGGTTTGCACTGTCGCCTCACAGCAAGAGCCCAGCAAGCAATTTTGTGTTTAAAAGACGTCTAATAGCCATCCAAACACCGCCCAGACGTCTAGGCTAAAACAAGGCAAAATTTGGGCTGTCAGTGAAAATTTGATAGACCAAATGAAACCAAACACCTTGTAATCACTGTTGACTTTGCGTACATAATGGAATATCATACATATCACAAGTTATTTTGGCAGAAGCGACATGTAACCAAATTCAAGGTTATTTTGCCTAGAAGTGTTAATCATTGCCGGACTATATTGGGTCTATAGTTAACCTAGACGGTGAAATGACGGCTATTGCTTGCTGGGAGGGTTCTGGGTTCAAACCCGCTGGCTGGCTGGGGCCTTTCTGTGTGGAGTTTGCTATTCTCTCTGGGTACTCTAGCTTCATCCCACAGGCCAAGGTTTGCATGCATGTTAGGTTAATTGGTGACTCTAAATTGCCCATAGGTGTTTGTGTGTCTGTATATGTTAGCGCTGCTGGGTTGTACAAGAACGTTCCTGGCAAAAAAAAAAAAAAAAGGAACTATAGTACTACAGCTATGAATTTAAACAGAGTCTATCCATGGAACCTATTAAACTTAATGATTCATTTTAATCAGTTTTTGGTTTCATTTTCCTAACGTTTGTGTGTATTGTTTCATACATAATTGATTTGATCATTTTTACCCAACAGAAAAACTACAGACTCATAGCTGCAAGACAGTCTGAATTAGAGGTTTTTCCTCAAGAAGAACCTATCCTCAGCCCAGTGGGGACTGCTTTAGAGGCACTTGAGGAGGAGATCAGGGCCCTCAGGGAAGAGAATGAAAGACTGCAGGACCAGCAGAGTGTAGGATCTTCTGCAGCCAGTAAAGATCTTGAGACCCAAGTCAAGGCTTTACATAAGGAGAACGCCAGGCTACGCAAAATGGCAGTTAAAGGCAACTATCTCTTGTCTCTTACGGGAAGTCGTGGCCTAATGGTTAGAGAGTCGGACTCCCAATCGAAAGGTTGTGAGTTCGAGTCCCGGGCTGGCAGGAATTGTGGGTGGGGGGAGTGCATGTACAGTTCTCTCTCCACCCTCAATACCACGACTTAGGTGCCCTTGAGCAAGGCATCGAACCCCAAAACTGCTCCCCGGGCGCCGCAGCATAAATGGCTGCCCACTGCTCCGGGTGTGTGTTCACAGTGTGTGTGTGTGTGTTCACTGCTCTGTGTGTGTGCACTTTGGATGGGTTAAATGCAGAGCACAAATTCTGAGTATGGGTCACCATACTTGGCTGAATGTCACGTCACTAGATTAAAATAGTGATTCTTTTAGATTGAATAAATCTCTGTCTCCTTGTTTTTGTTGTTATTGTTAGAGATGTAACATTTTTAAGGGATATCTACTGATGTAGTATAGGGTTTCCTGTAGGAAAAATTTAGCCTAGGGCTAAACACTGTAGCGCCACTCAGAGGTGGAAAGTAACGAATTACATTTACTCGCGTTACTGTAATTGAGTAGCTTTTTTGTGTACTAATACTTTTTAAAGTAATTTTTTAAATCTGTAATTTTAAATAATGGGCAGGAGGGCAAACTGGCGCTAAAATCACAAGAAAGAGGCAGACGGTCAAAACAGGCGTTAGTGGTGCAGACACCGCTGAAAACGAAACCCCGTTATATTCTGAGGTTGAACTCGAAGGAAATGAAGTGAACCAGTGGCCATATGTATGCTCTATTATGCAGTGTAAGCTGTACTTGCCTAGGAAGACTAAACTAGCAGCTTATAAAATCTCGACAAGACATCAACCCTTCGCAAGAATGTAGAGGTAAGCTAAATAATTGCATCGTTGCATTGGTGGTTAAAATGAAGCTTTGACATTTTAGCAAGAGGTTTTGCACAAATTAGCCAAAAAGACAGTGGTGAGGAGTGTGCTATATATATCATCTGCGATAATATCATGTTTTTTGTTTTAATGATGTGCGCGCGCATTTATAGTGCGTTCTTTCACTGTGTGATTCAGTCTCCTAAAATGCATTTAGCATGATCACAAAATTGAAGATATAGGGGCAGAAAATTCACATATTTATATAATTTCATATATTAAATCAAAATCACACAAAGAAGGCCGTCTTTTCCTCCAAAAATCATCATGAATATATACATACATATATATAACAGTTCAGTAAACAAGTTAATTAAGAGACTTGCGTTTTAGACACCATATTGCCTTTTTTAGCTCTATTTCTACAACAGAAAATAATCCAAACACAGCCACCAAAGCACAGTTTTGCGTCTCTGAGCAACGTGACAGTGTTTCGTTCCTGAATGAATCAACCGTTTAAATGATTCGGTTCAATCGCAATGACTCACTTATTAACAGTGACTTGCTGACACATACTGGCCATTTTAATTTCACATTTAAAGTATCTTTTGATTTTTTTAAAAATAATTAATTTCTTATCATTTCAAATGAGTATTCAACATTTTATGTCTTGTATGTCAAAACATTATTCATGCATTTGTAACTGCAGGTTAAATGCATTCTTGTCCTGCACTAAACAGTGTAATACATCTAAATGCCACTTCCAATGAATCTTTGCATTTCCTCTGCATTAAAAGATGAGTTTGTTGATACTGATTAGCCTGGTAACAGCCCAAATGTCTTATTATTCTAAATAACTGATTCCTTTAATTAAAAACAACTAGTTTGAGATTAATAGACCTATCCCAGGGGTGTCAAACTCAGTTCCTGGAGGGCCATAGCCCTGCAGAGTTTAGTTCTAACCCTGCTTCAGCACACATATCATGTAGTTTTCAAATAAACCTAAATGATTAGATTAGCTGGATCAGGTGTGTTTAATTAGGGTTATATCTAAACTGTGCAGGACTGTGGCCCTCCAGGAACTGAGTTTGACACCCTTGGCCTGTCCCATTTTTGACTCCCTCCCACTGTTAAAATGTAACTAAGTAATTTTTACTCTGAGTAAATTTTAAATGAGCTACTTTTTACTTTTACTTGAGTGGATTTTTAGACTGGTACTTTTACTTGTACTTGAGTAAAATTTCATTAATGTAATGGTACTTTTACTTGAGTAGAATATTTTTGTACTCTTTCCACCTCTGGCGCCACTGAGGCAAAATTGGTCTGGCAGAAACCCTGTAATGCTTTCAGAATTCCTCACTAACTCATTTTGCTACACTTTGAGACACCAAAAAATGAGCGGAGGTGTATTTAGATTTTTACATGTTATGTATTTACAACTTGTTTAGAGTCCTGTTGTGGTAAATTCGGTGGGCCATATTTTCCAGAAATTCCATCACTCTTAGCAGCTGTGAGGACCCTCATTTCGGACAAGATCACAGAGAGCTCAAGCAATGGAGGTGAAAGCGAATTTGAGGCCAGTGTTGCTCTACCATCACCTCCTCAACCCACATCTCCCAAACCAACATCAGTAAGTACATTTTTGTAATGGTCAATTAAAAAAATAAAACATTGTGTCACTGGTGATTTTCTTTGTTTTTATTCAGGTTTGTCTTTCCTTCTTACAATTAATTAGGTGCCACTAGGGAATGATGACTCCACCAGAGTGTCTGCCCATTGTTGGGAGACTGCAAGAGCACAACCTACAGCGAAAGGAATGGTCCGCACCCTCCTGCTGGGCCTGATCAGCATTGATGTCCTACTGAAGTCCAACCTGACGGGAGGGGTCAACAAGGTCGATCCATCTGCAGAGAGACGCCAGCCTCTGGACCCCAAGAAGCTTACAGCTTTACTCAGTAAGACAATAAGTATTTTTTTTTAATGGATTAATATATTTTGCAAAGTTATTGTAAAGGGTAACGAACACTTTAGGACTGAAATGTACACAACTAATAGCAAAACAGATGGACGAATAAAAAGCTTTAACAGCTTTGATATTCTTTTAGATATAAAGCGATTTCTCTATCTAGTCAGAACACATCAAACATTTTTTAGCATTAAAATAGATCCCCTGTAGCATGGATGTCTTTCTTATTTACAGATGCAGTTGTTCAGCAACACCCAGGGGCGAAGATTCCAGACATACGAACGGCCATAAACAAAAGGATCTGTGAGTTAAGACACCAGGATAAGAAAAAGTCCATGGACAACTGAAGGACTGGCCAAGGCTGGCCAATCAGAGTGGGTCTTGATAAGTTAGCATGCGGGATCCATAACACTGCACTAAAGGATTGTTGTCCTGTTTTTTTTCCACTGAGGGATTGTTTTGTTTTTGTTGCACTGAAGATTGCACTTTATTTTATTACAATGAAGAACAGTTGTCCTTTAGGAAATGTTTTATTAATTCTTTTAAGTATTTTTGTTCATTTATAGTTGTTGTTGTCTATTGGATCTATTCACATAAAAAAAAAGTATAGCCTGGAACTAATTATGATATGGCATATATGGCACATCCCTACCAGCAAACCAGCTTGCCATTTGTCAAGCACATTATGTACAGATGGAACCATGGTGACATGCCTTTCATTCGGTTTTTTCTCAGGTCTTTTGAAATAAACCTCATTCAGTTAATGTGAACTATATTGATGTCTTATTCAATCTATTATATTTTAAAATATATGACAGACATTGTACATTAGATTATTTCATATTTACCATGTATACAATATATATGTTAATTATATATAATATATTAGGTAATATAAATCAGTATATTTTTTAACATATTTAAGACATGTTCCCATATAAATCTGATTATATTATCTTGTACATTGAGGTATATTATCCCATATAATTCTACATATATATTTACATATATATAATGCCTCTTCCAATATATAATTTCATATAATGTGGGATATATTTCAATATACATAACAATATATTAAATAGTATAATAATATGTATTTATTCAATATATGAAAACGGCAATAATTGCAGTATTGTCCCATATATTGCAATATATAACTTGCATATATATAATATATTATTATATAATATATCATATGATATATTACTATGTAAATTTCACAATATATGGAGACACATGAAATATATTGTCACGTAGTATATTGAGAAATATATTTTTGTTGCGTAAGGGACCATGGTCAGTAAACCATTTACCAGTGGTTTTGGCACTGTGAGCAGGTGCCAGGTCGTGCTGAAAAACGAAATCTCCATAAAGCTTTTCAGCAGATGGAAGCATGAAGTGCTCCAAAATCTCCTGATAGCTAGCTGCATTGACCCTGCCCTTGATAAAACACAGTGGACCAACACCAGCAGCTGACATGGCACCCCAGACCATCACTGACTGTGGGTACTTGACACTGGACTTCAGGCATTTTGGCATTTCCTTCTCCCCAGTCTTCCTCCAGACTCTGGCACCTTGATTTCCGAATGACATGTAAAATTTGTCCAAAAGTCCAGTGCTGCTTCTCTGTAGCCCAGGTCAGGCGCTTCTGTCGCTGTTTCTGGTTCAAAAGTGGCTTGACCTGGGAAAGTGCGGCACCTGTAGCCCATTTCCTGCACACGCCTGTGCACGGTGGCTCTGGATGTTTCTACTCCAGACTCAGTCCACTGCTTCCACAGGTCCCCCAAGGTCTGGAATCGGTCCTTCTCCACAATCTTCCTCAGGGTCCGGTCACCTCTTCTCGTTGTGCAGCGTTTTTTGCCACACTTTTTCCTTCCCACAGACTTCCCACTGAGGTGCCTTGATACAGCACTCTGGGAACAGCCTGTTCGTTCAGAAATTTCTTTCTGTGTCTTACCCTCTCGCTTGAGGGTGTCAATGATGGCCTTCTGGTCAGCAGTCTTACCCATGATTGCGGTTTTGAGTAATGAACCAGGCTGGGAGTTTTTAAAAGCCTCAGGAATCTTTTGCAGGTGTTTAGAGTTAATTAGTTGATTCAGATGATTAGGTTAATAGCTCGTTTAGAGAACCTTTTCATGATATGCTAATTTTTTGAGATAGGAATTTTGGGTTTTCATGTGCTGTATGCCACAATCATCAGTATTTAAACAATAAAAGACCTGAAATATTTCAGTTGGTGTGCAATGAATCTAAAATATATGAAAGTTTAATTTTTATCATTACATTATGGAAAATAATGAACTTTATCACAATATGCTAATTTTTTGAGAAGGACCTGTATATTCTGAACTATTGGTTGATTAAACCAAACCTTGCTTGCTCTGGAGCCTGTACCATGAAGCTAGATTAGCTGGCTAGCCAGGTAAATTTCAGGTTAGTTTGCACCAATCCTGGGTTTTAGGTACCATGTAAATTGCTTGGCTTTTAGCAGCATTCATTGCCATAGTAACTTACACTCCACAGCTAACCTGCTCTGGGACAGGTTCTGTTCTGGGTTTGAGATCTCAAACTAAAGTTGGACCAATCAGATGTGAGAGAAGTGACACATGTCTGACACAAAAAGGCACTCCTCCAGTTTATGTAGCTCCAAATTAAAAGTCACTAATGCTAAAAAAAAAGAAGTCTGGCTTTAATGATAATTACTGAGTCATTTTATGATTTGTATAATTGTGATTATTATTATTATTATTTTTAAACACACAAGCAATTTTAGTTTAACAGTTATTATAAATCGTTTATTTTAAATATTAATGTATACAGATCATGTAATATAAATCAGCTGTAGTGTAAAAATATTGCACTATTTAAAAAATTCTGACCTTACATATTCGAGTCTCTATCACCATATATTTTAAAATGTATAAACTATGTCAACAGGTTTCACTTGTCACTGCACTGATAGCGCAAGATTATTTATTTTATTTATTTATTTATCCTCCTTCATTTTTCATATGACGTTTAAATTTGTCATATTCTTCAATCTCTTAACCTTTAGCAAAACCTTTAACCTTTAGTTTTGAATCTCGCTGGGTCTCTTGTGAGAAGTAAATTAAACTTGCTTTGTGTTGCAAGGCTCGTAATTGGCTGTTCGCCAGTGATGTCACACATTCATGTGCATGCGCTCCACAAACTCAGGATTAAAGCCTGAGTTAACAAAGAAAGTTGATGAACAGCATCATGGTAACAACAAAGCCAGATTGGAGAGGTTTGGTTTTGTCAACTCAAAACTAATCCTGTAACTCTGAATTTGTTCAGCTACCATCATGGTACAGTCCCCTGGTATGTTGTTTCCAAAACACCTGTGAAATTTTGTTTAAATCAACCTTATTGGGGAGTGAGTTAACAAGCAGAATTGCTGCAAAGGACAGAAAGTTGGCTTGACTAAAATAGATAGAACAATTATGTGAGGTTATAAGTGTTTACATTTGCTTTTTGTTGTATGTAGCTAATAGAAAAAAGACTGAAGCTGTAAAACAGGTGGATGAGCACCACATTTACTTACTCCGAGGAGCTGGAGTAAGCTGTCCCTTAATTCAATTAAATTCAAGTTTATTTGTATAGCACTTTTTACGATACAAATCATTACAAAGCAACTTTAGAGAAAATTAAGTTTCTACTATATTTAGTAGAAGCTTATAAATGGTGACTGTCAGTTTGTGCGCATATGACAGGATTTTTCAGAAAAATTAATACAAGACGTAGTCAGTCAGACGATGAACATTTTTAACAGCAATTATTATATGATGCAGTCACACTTGTAGCAATATTTGTTAATTCTGTTTGTTGATTCATGGTTAGCATCATCTGGGATCCTCTGAGAGGTCAGCATCATCTCTTCTCAGGTGTTCTGGATCCACACTGGACCTTGTGTAAATCCTAGTTACGGCAAAACAGATAAACAAATAGAGACATCCTGTTCCAACAAAGTAAAATTAATTAGTTTAACCCAAACTAAAGAATAAGAATGCGCATTTGATCAGATGCAACTGCAGTCACAATTTAAGAGATGCATTATTCGAATGCTTGGTGACAGAGATGCGTTTTAAATCTAGATTTAAACAGAGAGAGTGTGTCTGAACCCCGAACATTATCAGGAAGGCTATTCCAGAGTTTGGGAGCCAAATGTGAAAAAGCTCTACCTCCTTTAGTGGACTTTGCTATCCTAGGTACTACCAAAAGTCCAGCATTTTGTGACCTTAGGGTGCGTGATGGGTTGTAACGTGGTAGAAGGCTAGTTAGGTACGCAGGAGCTAAACCAATAAGGGCCTTATAGGTAAGTAATAATAATTTGTAACTGATAGGGAACTTAATAGGTAGCCAGTGCAGAGACTGTAAAATTGGGGTGATATGATCATTTTTTCTTGACCTGGTAAGGACCCCAGCTGCTGCATTTTGGACGACCTGTAGCTTGTTTATTGAAGAAGCAGGACAACCACCTAGAAGTGCATTACAATAGTCCAGTCTAGAGGTCATGAATGCATGAACTAGCTTTTCTGCATCAGAAACAGGTAACGTTTCGTAGCTTGGCAATGTTTCTAAGATGGAAGAATGCAGTTTTTGTAACATGGGAAATATGGTTTTCAAAAGACAAGTTGCTGTCTAATATAACACCCAGATTTTTGACTGTAGAGGAAGTAACAGTACATCAATCTAGTTGCAAGCTGTAGTCTACTAGATTCGGTGTACTGTTTTTTGGTCCAAGAATTAACCCTTTCATGCATGAATTATGATAACCTCAGTCAGGATTTTTTTCCTATGTGTTTTTATTGCTCTTAGGGCATGAAAAACAATAATTGATTTTTATTAAATTTTTTTTACAAATTTTTCAAAGAGATCTTCAGATGTCCACTTGAGTGGACAGCATGCGGTTGGTTTAAACTGAAGATATACTGTATTAAATATAAGACAATAATCAAACAGATAAAGTATGTGAATTTAACAAACTAATCAATGCAATTATATCAAATAATGTGAAAACTATAAAATATATAAAAAAAATATAAATGCAAAATATTGCAATGGCTTCATACAACTTCATACAAGTTGCACTTCGCGTATCTATGATATCAGAACATGAGGACGTGATTCCATCAGAATTTTCTACAGCCTTTCAAGGTACAACTGTGGAAACCACTCAGGGAGCCTCCAGTGCACCAGAGTATGGAGATTTACCCTTATTAGCTGATCATTATGATTATGTTCAAGATGGACATGCACATTTCTATCATAGCCCTCCTCTGAGAAAACCTAGCGATACGTTTTTTTCAATCTCATCTGAAATGATCAGTGTTGGGGGTAACGCATTACAAGTAACATGCATAACCCATTCAGATTACTTTTTTGATGTTACAAGTAAAGTAATGTGTTACAAGTAACATGCATTACCTAATCAGATTACTTTTTGATCTAACAAGTAATTAACTACAAGTAATGTGCATTACCTAATCAGATTACTTTTTGATGTAACGAGTAAAGAAACGCATTACAAGTAACATGCATTACGTAATCAGATTACTTTTTGATGTTATGAGTAAAAAAATGCATTACAATAACGCACATTACATAATCAGATTACTTTTTGATGTTATGAGAAAGGAAACGCATTACAAGTAACATGCATTATGTAATCAGATTACTTTTTGATGTTATGAGTAAAGAAACGCATTACAATAACATGCATTATAAAATCAGATTACTTTTTGATCTAACAAGTAAAGTAATGCATTACAAGTGTCATACATTATGTAATCACATGACTTTTTTCGATGTCAATGAAAATTACATTCTAATAATACAAATACATTTATTTACAGTAGAAAAAGTCAATGCATATTAAGTTTAAGTTTTAAATTTCAAAAACAATATTCACATTATAATTATGAATTGTAGCTGAAATATAGCCATTGCATGCATGACGTCCACTACAGTGGACATGTGATTAATCAGAGTTTTCTCTCAATCTAAAATCAAAACTTGGAAAATTTTACTGTTATATGACTCATTAGATATTGCTTTATGCTGCAATATTTTTATTTACCTACAAGAGTCTCCTAGGATAAAAGGAATGGGTGGATATTCTGGAGCAACTTGGCATGTCTGACTGACCCTTGGCCATCTTGGTTTGGAGGGGGAAAAAATCGAAACACAAAGGCTTGCCACTTGGTTGCAATTTATAGGATGATGCACCAGGGTCCAATGAAGAGATTGATGTGCAACTTTGCCATAAAAACCCGTGCAAATTCAAGAAAATGCTTTGAGATCTATAGCTGAGTATCATCAGCATAATAGTGGAAGCTAATCCCGTATTTTCTAATAATATTACCAAGGGGCAACATGTATATTGAAAATAGAAGGGGACCTAGGACGGATCCTTGTGGCACTCCATATTTTACTGGTGATAAATGAGAGGACTCCCCATTTACATAAACAAAATGGTAGCAATCAGACAGGTAGGATCTAAACCATCTTAGAGCCTGCCCTTGAATACCTGTATAGTTTTGTAATCAATCTATGAGTATGTCATGATCTATGGTGTCGAACGCAGCACTAAGATCAAGAATCTGACGCAAGAAGCAAGTCATTTGTAATTTTAACAAGTGCAGTTTCTGTGCTATGGTGGGGCTTGAAACCTGACTGAAATTCCTCATACAGATAATTTTTCCGCAGGAAGGAGCTCAATTGAGCAGACACAACTTTTTCTAAAATTTTAGACATATATGGAAGATTTGAAATAGGCCTATAATTTGCCAGTTCACTAGGATCTTATTTTGGTTTCTTAATAAGAGGCTTAATAACCGCCAGCTTAAATGGTTTTGGGAGTTAATAATATTGAGAAGCGGTTCTTCGGCTACAGGTGACAACTCTTTCAGTAATTTAGTGGGTACAGGATAAACATGTTGTTGGTCTAGATGCAGTGATAAGTTTATTAGCTCTTCCTGTCCTATAGTTGTAAAGCACTGCAGTTTATCTTTGGGTGCGATGGATGAAACTGTAGTGTTAGACGCTGTAGAATCTACATTTGCTATTGTATTTCTAATGTTATCTATTTTATCAGTGAAGAAATTCATAAAGTCATTACTATTAAACGTTGGTGGAATATTTGAATCAGGTGCATCTGGTTATTTGTTAATTTAACCACTTTGCTAAATAAAAACCTTGGATTGGATATTTTCAATGAGTTTGTGGATATGCTCAGCCCTGTCAGATTTTTGAACCTGTCTATAGCTGGACATACTGTTATTCCACGCAATTCTAAAAACTTCCAAGTTCGTTTTTCTACGTTTGTGTTCAAGACTACGAGTTACTTTCTTGAGAGAGTGGGCATTACTGTTATACCATGGCACAGTACGTTTTTCTCTAAGCTTTTTCAATTTGATGGGGGCAACAGCTTATAATGTATTAGAGAAAATAGTGCCCATGTTGCCAGTCATTTCATCTCAGGCTACATGTAGAAATCAAGGCATTTCTCTGGCATTCTGTGCAGATACATAACTTTGGAGTCGAAATAGTTTGACTGGAGAGCAAGCAGCCCATTGCTTTTTCAGCCGGAGCTCCTCTCGCTCTCTCTCCCTCTATACATACAATTTTCAGAAGTGGATCCGAATGAGTTTTGTTATGTGTCCGTTTGCTCTTGGGGAGCTGTTTGTGGAAAGATTATTGCCATTTAAAACTCAAGTGTCACACACACACACACCGAAGACATTACGCTGAAAACATTAGTATTTGTTTAACTGACTTCGGTCAATTTGCTCCCAGTTGTGCGAGACATTTCTTCCACGAAATAACTTTAATAAACAGCTACTTCTCGGGTATCACTCATAAATATCGTTTTTGCGCGCACGTGTCTGAAAATAGCTGTTGTGTTTCTGATAGCATGGAAACGGCGTTTTGAGAAACGAAAATAATAATAATAATAAAAATATTATCCCAAGAAGACTCTTCTTCAGTACGAAGCTTGAGGATAGCCGGTGACATGCTATTATTTCATTTCAAGCTCTGCTTTAAAAAAAACATACAAAACAACAACAACAAAAAGACACTACCTTTTCTCAACAATAACACTTATTTCTCCAACACACAATATCTCACACTTATTTCTTAAACATGCAGTTTCCCACACCACACTTCATTCAATCTTTCCTTCTTTAAAAAGCCACAAACTGAGAGCTATTTGAAGACTCATAGTAACTTGCAACACCTGTTTTCTTCCTGGCCCATCCCACAGCAAATCAGCCCAAAAGTGAGCTGTACACCCCAAAAACACCAGGAGAGGGTGCTAGAGACACATACAGAAAATATATTTCCACAAAACGTTACATAACTTTGGTAGAGAGTTTCACATGCAATGTTTACAGTTATCGAAATGGTGTTATATATATATATATATATATATATATATATATATATATATATATATATATATATATATAGAGAGAGAGAGAGAGAGAGAGAGAGAGAGAGAGAGAGAGAGAGAGAGAGAGAGAGAGCAACAAATCACAATACTAGAATGATTTCTAAAGGATCGTGTGACACTGAAGACTGGAGTAATGATGCTGGAAATTCAGCTTTGAAATCACAGGAATAAATTACATTTTACATTTTATTAAAAAAGAAAACAATATTCAAAATATTAGTGTTTTTGCTGTAATTTGGATCAAATAAATGCAGACTGTTCAAAAACGTTTGACTGTTAGTCTTTGTGTGTGTGTGGTTGTTTGTGTGTGACAGTGTGTGTGTATTGTAAAACGTGTGTGTGTGTGTGTGTGTGTGTTTTTTATATAGGCTATACGTATATCAAATTGTCTTTTTCACGATGGTGTTCATTTTGTTAATATGCTTGTTGCATTACAGTTTTTAAATAATGCCACAGGAGCAAGAAACATTCTTACCGACATATTTTTTTTTTGTTAAACAATGTTTATGTATAACTTAAATCAATTTATAAAATGTAAGAAATTTGGTTTTAAAGAACCCACTTTTTAATAGTATTTTCCTGATAAAATGCATAATGTAGACCTATTGTTTTTTAATTATAAAAAGCACAAATTTCTGTCATCTCAGCAGTGTGTATTCCTCTTACGTCATCGATGGGCGGCGGTGATTGGCTGCGGAGTGAAGATAACCCCGCCCACACTCGAGGCACGCTTGTAGGGCGCTCGAGGTACGGGAGGCAACAACAGAAGTGATGGAAGTTTGATCCTGTAACCAGTGAACTTTTTAAACGTGGCATGAATGACACAACGGAGAGAGTGCAATTCAAAGGAAAATAAACAAGAGATATGGTGGATAAAATACACGGGATTGACTTTTTAAAGAAACATTTTGGGATGACATCCAATGGTAAGATATGTTCTTCTTTTAATTCAAAAACGTTTTATTAAAATGGCGATTGTTATGTATTTTGAGTTTAATACCCGTAACAGATAACTTAAGAAATCTTTAAGTGTCATTTTTCCATTTGCCGCTAATTTAAAATGGTCCCATTACCAATGACTTTGTACATCCAATGTACCAATTACAGTATTTACAGAAGGGACGAAGAGGTCTTGTGTTTCTTTCTTTCTTTTCTTCTGTTTTCGGTGAGAAATAAATACAGAAGAGAGATTTTTAGGAGGAGAGGAGTCAACAACAGGAGAGTTTTTATTTGGACATGGGTCACTGTTCTTTAAGTGCTTGTAAAATGTGAACTTTTGAACTTGGGAAAACCTGCACCCCCATCCAGCGAATTCTAGGATCATTTGGAATCTGTGCCCACAACTTGGTCATTACAGCGTTATCTAAACAGCCACCTTATCTGTACCAGAAAATCATAAATTATAAATTTTTCCCCTTTTAATTTAAGTTGCAATCAACGATAATCGCCTGACTGTGCCATTATACATTGGACTAGAATAATAAAACATCATCATTTACTCACCCTCAAGTCTTTCAAACATGTATGACTTTCATTCTTGTATGGAACATGTTGCCCTGAAGCTGAATGTTGCCCTGAAGACACTTTTCCATATAATAAAGGTGAATAGGTAATGAGGCTCTCATGCTCCAGAAAAGATATATATTAATCTACAAAATGCATTGTGGCAGGTCAAGAATTGGGATGGTCTGATCTAATGTCACAACAGCGGTGTTATATTTGAATATATGGGGACACATAGAAAGTTATGGCAGAGGGGAATTTTTAATGATGAATTCATATTGATTGATTGATTGTCTTAAATTTCAGTTTGTTCTTGGAAGTGCACATATCACACAGTGTTAGTGTCAGTCCCCATTCACGTTAAAAAGTATGAAAAAGAGCATTTTGTACATTCTGATAAACCTCTTTTTGTGTTCAGAAAATGAAATCTGAAGGGTTTGGAATGGCTTAAGGGGGAATAAATGATGGAAGAATTTACATATTGATAGGATCAGTTCTTTTAATGCAATTTTGTCATTTTAAAATTGAATTATAGTCTGATCAATGCAGATCTAGATAATTCATGATTTCAAATAATCAATTTGCATATATTACAAAAACTACATCAGGATTGTCAAATAGTGTGTCTGTGATTAAAAAAAAAAACTAACACAGCATGGTGAATACCAACTTTTTTTCTGGGTGTGAAGTTGTAGGTGTAGGTGGAGGGAGAAAATTAGCCTGTGAGAACTGAATGAGTCGTTTCTCTCTGTCCTTCAAAACCCATCCATAAAGTCGTTCTTCTTGTAACTGCATTAAATGTCCCAGGAGACCCCAGATGTCAAATAGAGTGGCGTCAGTCGGGTCACTTATTCTCAAAGGTTTGTAAACAGCCAATCAATACAGCCATTCAAACCAATCTTTACAAATTAGGGCTTTATATAAGTATCTTCATTGTTGTTGTTTGACAAAGTGTAAATTTGCTTATAATCTTAAGAGGAGTGGTTTATAATTGCAGGTAATGTAACGGGTTTCCATGCATTAAAATATCCATGCCACCATAGTTTTTGTTTTTGTAATCTAAATGAAATCAGGGTTTTACTTCACAACCAAGCCACCGCGGTGGGATTTAGAGAGGGGACAGGTTTCTTGTCGATGCCTTGTGATAATTGGCATAGATAGGGAGGATTAAATTAGTAAATTTCAGTTTTTTTAACTCAGAGGGTTGTTTAATGGACTTTTGCTCAAAGGCAGAAGGAAAGAGTGCCATGTTGTGTAGACTGCAACCTAATTTCTGGATGCTGAGGTTATAAGCAGAGCCACTGCTATGGAAATGGTCCTTTTTTAATGTCATACAGCCTAAGTTCATTCCTTCCACCTTCGGCTGGTAAAGGGGAGTGAATGGCGAAGGCTAACCTACCTCCTGTGGTTGGCGGTCAGATGTGGTTTGCAGTGTTTTTCATTTTTTTCAAATAAGGTATATTTCATATGTTTTTTTCTGGTGTGTGTGGGACACATTCTGTGTCTATATTTAACTGTATGCATTGCAATCTTCTCAATGCAGGTTTCTGTGGTGATCTAATGGATACAGAGAGGCAAGGTAAGGTCAATTTATTTGTAAACGAAGATTTTTCGTAATTATTATTTTAAGCAAAGAAGTATGGTTTAGATCAACATGTAGTTCTTTTTTATTCTTATGGATTAATTGACTCTTGCTGTGTTCATTTTGAATAAAAAGCATTAAAGGATCCTTTTGATAGATTTCGAAAAGTCAATCTCTGCTGTCAGCCCAGGTTATAGTGTGTCAACATCAAATGTCCACCAGGGGGCTTCCCGTCATCGCTAAACCATTGCTGTTCACTGTGGTGCAACAACCAAAATGTTGCTTAACATGTACTTGTGCAGCTATGAGTGTTGTGTGTGTGTGTGTGTGTGTATTTGTGTTTGCCGTACTTGTAGTTACTAAAGTTGCTGAGCCAAATACAATGACACATGAGAGACGTCCTCCAATCCAATTTAATCCAGAAGAAGCTGAAGAGTTTGAAGCTATAACATTACACACACGGATCAAAAAGCAGTTCAATGCTGAAATAAAGCCATACATTTACATCAGTGCTTCTTAACATCATTGTTAAGGCAGCATTTTTCTGCTTTCGGATGCAGCTTGGAATTTTGTGTCGCATTCCAGGAATGCGTATTCCAGGTTTGACCTCTGACCTTTGTTTTGATTATTTGGCTGGCTCCATGAAAATGAATACACTTGTGCTGACTATCCAGTTAGATTGCTTGGATTAATATTCTTCTCTATTCTTCTATATTGGTTATTTCTGTATGGGAATTTCAATATGTACATTTGCCTATTTGATATCAGTTCAAACTCACATTTAAAGTTTGGTTTTGTATGTTAGATTTTTATATATATACATACCATACATTTATATGTCCAGGTTCATCTCAAGTTCATTTCTTCCTTCTTTAGTGTGGCTCATTCTCTACAGACTCTATTGCTCTCTGTCTTTCCCCCTCCTTCTGTTTTTCTCTGTTTGTACGCTGTGGTGCCAGGTGGTGGTTGTAAGAGGAAAGGTCACTTTCAGTTCAGCCATCGCTGACCTCACTGTGACTGCTGCACGTAAACCTCTGGGAAGCTGTGATGAGGGAAAAGAGGCATGAGGGACCTGTTGAAGCAGCACACCAGAGAAAGGCCTCTATTGTTACTGAGGGCTGTGATTGAATTATGATGTAAAGCATGATGGGCTGTAAACGTGAGGGTGAAATGGGTTAGCACTGCACTCTGATAGGTTTCTGGGTGAAAATGGATATTTGACAAGTTTTGACTTTTGACAAAAAATTTTCAATATTTTCAATATATTCTTTGGAATAATGTCCATTATCGACAATGTGACCAGGAAAGTGCATTTAATTCAGTTTGGATTGACTGATTGAACCATTTAACCTCAAGCTTGGTTTAATCTTTTTTTTTTTATGTATTTCACATTATTTTCTCTGTACTGGACTATGAGCTTCTCCACCCTTCCTCATGACTCTAGGACCTTGGTTTCCAAATGAAATACAAAACTTGCGAACAATATCGTCTGTTTATTCTGAGCGCACGTGCGTCTGCCGCTTTAAATCCTCGAGCTAGTTTATAGCAGGGTGGATTCTGATTGGATGTCAATGTTTGTATCGTTCATCAGCTGGAAAAAAAATGTTCTGAAAATGATTCCAACGATATCGTTTCTCTATGCCTTTATCGTTATAGTTGTAGTGTGGACTCCGCTATTCTTTAATATTGAGAACGATTTTTAGAACTATATCTTTATCGTTATCTTTATAGTTATCGTGCTTGGTGTGAACGGGCCTGAATACGACAACTGTAGCCAAATTCCTTGACACATCTGTGTGCCTTGACCCCAGCCTCAGTCCATTACTTGTGAAGTCAACTCAAATTCTTGAATCAATTTTACTTGACAATCCTCATAAGGCTGCAGTCCTCTCTGTTGGTTGTGCATATTTTTCTTCCACACTTTTTCCTTCCGCTCAACTTTCTGTTAACATGCTTGGATACAGCACTCTGTGAACAGCTAGCTTCTTTGGCAATGAATGTTTGTGGCTTACCCTCCCTGTGAAGGGTGTTAATGATTGTATTCTGGACAACTGTCAGATCAGCAGTCTTCCCCATGATTTTGTAGCCTAGTGAACCTAACTGAGAGACCATTTTGAAGGCTCAGGAAACCTTTCAATGTGTTTTGAGTTGATTAGCTGATTGGCATGTCACCATATTCTGATTTTTTGAGATTTGTGAATTGGTGGGTTTTTGTTAAATGGGAGCCAAAATCATCACAATTAAAAGAACCAAAGACTTAAACTACTTCATTCTGTGTGCATTGAATTTATTTAATACACGAGTTTCACAATTTCAGTTGAATTACTGAAATAAATGAACTTTTCCACAACATTCTAATTTATTGAGATGTACCTGTATATCAAGCTACTTTAACTACCAAATCTGTACCTTAAAATGTGCTAAATTAGTAACTACCATAATAATACTATCTATCTATCTATCTATCTATCTATCTATCTATCTATCTATCTATCTATCTATCTATCTATCTATCTATCTATCTATCTTGTGCATCTCAAAAAAGTCGAATATTGTGAAAAAGTTCTCTTTTTGGGTAACTTATTTTAAAAACTGAAACTTTCATATATTCTAGATTCATTACATGTAAAGTAAAACATTTCAAAAGTTTTTTTGGATATATTAGAGCTAACAGCTCATGAAAGTAAAAAAAAAATATTCAGTAAACAATCTTTTCATTGTCTTTCATGTTTTCATTGTTTTCTCATTTTTAATTGTTTATATATATATATATATATATATATATATATATATATATATATATATATATATATATATATATATATATATATATATATATATATTAGTGTGATTGAGGTACCTGTTTTTATCTATGTTTTCATTTAGTTTTTATATTTTCTGTTTTCATTTTAATTTTCGTTAAAGTTTTATTAATTTTGTAGCGTTTTGTAATTTTAGTGTTTTTTTTAATTTTTATTTTAGTTTATTTTAGTACATAAGCTTAAACTAAATGAAAAATGTTGCCCTGTCAGTTAAAAAAAAAGTATCCAGTATTGTTAAAACACGACACTAATATAATGCAATAAAAATTAACTAAATTTAACACAAAACACATTACTGATAACTAAAATAAGCAGAAACAAAACTATTTCAATAAAATATATTTACATATGGTGTCATATAGCGACTTAACATACCGTTCTACTGATTTTCGCAATAAATTATACATTGAAAAATTTGTTCTTGCAAAAAAATTTCTTGTAAAATTACAAATAAATGAGTTTTAAATCATTTGTTTACAGTTGACAGTACAATAATAAATCAGTTACCTTATTAACAAGGTTTATACTGTACCATTTCACGGCCTTTTATGTAACACTTTAATATGGTTTTGGAAAACTTTTATATCCTTTCCAAGAGCACTGAAATGACTCTAAAATGGGTTTCGTCATCTAAAACCACCCTGTACTTCGCCACCTCTCAACAATATAAAAAGCAGAATAGAAAGGTAAATGTATAGTGACATTAATTTTAATTGCAATATACAATATATTGAATTAGCCGTGTTGATTTGGTAGTACTTGAGGTGTTAAGTGAGGTTTTTAGTCACTGCACATCCCCCTTCATTCTGGCAAGTCTATAATCCAAATCCAGTTGCAAAGTAAATTGTCAATTTGCCTCAGTGTGTGTGTGTGTGTGTGGGGGGGGGGGGGTCATGTGTGTTTTGCAGGCTAAGTTCAGCATTAGTTTCAGTGCTAATAGAGTTGTGTAGGGCCTAAACCCTGAGTAAAAGCAAAGCACTGCCCTTAATCTGAGCAACCTGTCAGCTTCCTGATCCATCCCTCTGGTTTCCATGGATACTCCAGTTCCCCGTCCAATCCCCAGTGTGTGTGGCTGGTGTGACCAATGGGATTAGGGGGAAAGGGGCCAGTCAGCACGCTGGGTGCTGCGTTAAAGCCGGGGAGGCATCGGATGCTTTTGTTTGGATTTGTGGAGAGGGTCGCCACACTCGCCGTTGGGATGTTGTGTCTGGCACAAGGGTTGTGTTGTGTGACCTGTGCATGCAAAGGAACACACACACATACATTTATTTGTGTCAAGTATATACATATACTAAAAAAAAATGGTGTATAAAATTTTCAGTCAGAAATAGCTAAAAACTGAAATAGTATTTTCCTGTAAAATGTACTCCAATAATCTTTTCATTGTCTCTCAATGTTTTCACATTTTTAATTGTTTTTTATTTAATATATATATATATATATATATATATAGTACAGACCAAAAGTTTGGAAACTATTTTACTATTTTTAATGTTTTTGAAAGAAGAAAGAAGTTTCTTCTGCTCATCAAGCCTGCATTGATTTGATCAAAAATACAGAAAAAACAGTATTATTGTGAAATATTATTACAACTTAGTTGTATTTCTATTTGAATATACTTTAAAAAAATAATTTATTCCTGTGATGCAAAGCTGAATTTTCAGCATCATTACTCCAGCCTTCAGTGTCACATGTAACATCCAGTCTATCACATGATCATTTAGAAATCATTCTAATATTCTGATTTATTATGAGTGTTGGAAACAGTTCTGCTGTCAAAAGATATTTGATGAATAAAAGGTTATAGAGAACTGCACTTATTAAAAAAAAACAATTCTCTGATTTTATTAAAAAAAAAGAAAGAAGAAATTACTGACCCCAAATTACTGACCAGTAGTGTATATTGTTATTACAAAATTTTAATATTTTAAAAACATAGCTTCTTTTTTTTTTACTTTTTATTCATCAAAGTATCCTAAAAAGTATCACATGTTCAGAAAAAATATTAAGCAGCAGAACTGTTTCCAACTTTGATAATGAATCATCATATTAGAATGATTTCTAAAGGATCATGTGATAATGATCCTAAAAATTCAGCTTTGCAATACAGAAATAAATGATAATTTAAAGTATAATAAATGTAAAAACAATTATTTTAAATTGTAATAATATATCACAATATTAATTTTTTTTATAATTGTTTTTTTTTTTTTTAAATAGTAATGTTTCCAAACTTTTGGTCTGTATAAATACTTTATATAAAAATAATATTTTGAATACATTTTCTGTTTTCATTTTAATTTTGTTCATTTTAACATATTTAACTTTTATTTTACTGTTTTAGTTTTTAGTTTTATTTTTACATTGTTATTATTTTGCATTTTATTTTATTATTTTGGTATACATTTTTATTGATTTTTTTAGTTTTAGTTATTTGAATATATCAACTAAACTATATGAAAGTGAGAAACATTTCCTTGGCAACTAACTTAAAATACATTATATCAAATATATTAACAGTTAAAAATGTTTTGGCCTAGGAAAAATAATTTTTTTGATTTTATGTGTAAAACTATGCTGATAAGCAAAACATAAACCTATTCACTTGTATACTAGTGGCATCTCTCAATCACATGCAGCTGTATATAAAGGACTTGTTCTAAATATATGGGCAACTGACAATAATTATGAGCAGTTTGCAAGATTAATATGTTACCCACTGACACATCTTACCTCACTTTCTCCTTGTACTCCAGACACCATGTCAGTGTATTATATTTGCAGATGCAGTTTTGTGTGGGTTTTATTGTTATGCTGTAGTTGAGTCAAACACAAGGGGGCAGTGGAGAGCAAGTGGGCTGAATATAAAGGGCTTTTGCTCCTCATGTGCCCTCGATGAACTCAGCACCCAGATGCAGACAGTTGGCTCCGTTCCAACACATGCTTCTCTGCTGTCCTCACATAACAGGGCCAAACACATACCTTCCCTCTCTCTTCTTCTCTCTCTCGCACACCATTTCTTTCCTTCCCCTTTTAACGTTCTTATCCGTTTTCAAAAGTTGGCGGCAGGTACATTTTTAATGTAAAGTTTGTTTCCAGACTCTTTGTTTATGTGTTTCGAGTTATTTTATGAAACATGCCTTTTCCACTTTGATAAGGTGATTTTAAATAATAACAATGTTTTTGTAGCACCTTCTGAAACCCAAGGTCGCTTTATAAAGTTAGACGACAAATAACAAACAAACACCGCAAAACTAAAGTTTCACAAACAACAAGCTGAAGAGTAACATTTAGAAAAAAAATTCTAACATTCTAACAAACATGTAGCAATTAAAGGATAGTTCACCCAAAAATGAAAAAAATATGTCATTAATGACTCCAAACCAGTGAGACCTCCATTCATCCTCGTAACACAGTTTAAGATATTTTAGATTTAGTCCGAGAGCTCTCAGTCCCTCCATTGAAAATGTATGTACGGTATACTGTCCATGTCCAGAAAGGTAAGAAAAACATCATCAAAGTAGTCCATGTGACATCAGAGGGTCAGTTAGACTTTTTTGAAGCATCGAAAATACATTTTGCTCCAAAAATAGCAAAAACGACGACTTTATTCAGCCTTCTCTTCACCCGGAAGACTTCTCTTCCTGGTCTTTTGTGAGATTTCAAAACACTGCAGTTTAGTGATATCCGGTTCACCGGTTCTTTTGCGCTCGAAGTAATGCCGTCATTTGCGATGATTGCCCTTGATTCAAGCCTTCGGTTTACCCGCGCTCATAACACTAGCACAGAATCAGTTCAGAATCAATCACCAAAAGAATCAGTTCGGTTCAGACGCTCTGTGTGTCAGTCTGCTTCACGCTGAATCACACATGCGCAGTATCATCAGGTCCTTGGTTCTCAAATCAGACACGTCCGACAGAAACGGTTCTTGACTCGAGAACGAATCAGTGTTTCGTTCGTTATCTGGCTCGGCTCGGTGTTCATCTCTCTCTTCACAGCAGTTCAGTCAGTGTACTGTTTGAGTAAATTAATTACTCCGGGATATTGGTTTGTTTTAACTCAGAGGGAGTGTCAGCCACATTAAAAAAGTTAACAGCTTAAGTGATTTGTGGATTAATGCTTATTGGAGACGCGAACCATTTCAAACGATTCAGTTCGATTTGGTGAACTGGTTCAAGAAGATCCGGTTACATCGAATGATTCGTTCGCGAACCAGATATCACTAAACTGCTTTGTTTTGAACTCGCTCACAACAGACATGGAAGAGAAGAGTCAAGAAGAGGGTGAGTCATTAATGTCATAAATTTCATTTCTGGGTGAACTAACCCTTCAAGCAGTAATAAGCTACATGAACTATGGACTATATAATATAAATTAACTGTGAATATGAACTAGCCATTTAATATATGTTGGGATATAATTATGCCTTTAGTAAGGTAACAAGGCTGACAGTTTCATTTTGTCATTACAGGCCTTGTTTCAATTTTAAACTAGTTAACCTACAAAGTGCTACAAAGACAGAATGCAATAATATATTTTCAACCAAAACCTTGAGAAATGCAAAACAGAAGCATTTTCACTTGTGATCTCAGACCCCGTTGTGTGCTTCCTTTCAGAGAGCAAGTTCACAGTTTGTTGGAAACTGTGTTATTTTCTTTTTATGCTTGATGCATCTTTTGCTGGTCCTGTTTGACTGGGGGTCAGGCTGCCGGAGTGCTTCCCGGAAATGGGTCAGACTGTTCTCCTGTCACTTCCTGTAGCATCAGCGCGCTCAGTGAGGGAGACGGGGATGTAACTAGCATGAGTCACTGATTTATGTGACAGGAGCGCATACTCGCATTTCCTCTGTGCATTACATAGCCTGCCACGTGATTATCTAATCAGCTCATATCATAATCCAAGCTTTCTGAAACAGAAGCCCAATATATAATTACACAAAAGAGATTTTTTTTATGCCTGTCCCACATTGTGTAAATTGACTATTTTGCTTACATAAAACACTAAATAAATTTGACAGTTATGCTGTTTATGTGCAGTTCACATCCATATTCAGTGATCTGCACTGAAAATGCCGCAAATGCACATTACAGAATAGAAGGATAGAAACAAAATTTTTTATAATTGTCTTCCCCTTACAGTACTTTCATCCTTCATGTAATATTACTGAATTTACATGCTACTTTGTACTCTTAAATACTTAAGTCTGTTTTTAAGTACACTTTTAAAAAGTTCATTTGATGTCAAATCAGAAGTTTTACTTCAAAGTACAATTTAAATCACAGTTTTAGGCATACTTTAAAGTAAACTTATTTTAATATGCGGACTAACATTCTAAAGCACATGCAAAGTACTTGATTTTACACAGAAAGTGCACACAGAAAGTATTATCATGGCTTCATAACATTAAGGTTGAACTACTGATGTCACATGGACTATTTTAATGATGTCCTGACAACCTGCGTTGCTGTCTTTGGAGGGTCAGAAAGCTCTCGAAATTCATCAAAAATATCTTAATTTTTATTTTGAGGACGAACAAAGGTCTTATGGGTTTGGAACGACATGAGAGTGAGTAATTAATGACAGAATTTTCATATTTGCATGAACTTAACTTTAAATATCGTTTTTAATGCAATAAAATGCAACTTAATCAGTTCAACTATGTAATTACAAATATATTTAAATGCATGACAAGTACAATGACAAAGAATATTTTAGTTTATCCTAAATGCTTGTCAGTGCATTTGGTTCTTTAATTTAACCATATTTCAAAGACAAGAGAAGTGATAATGAAATTCAACTTAAATGTAGGAATGCTTTTTGACTCATTCAATAAGTAACTTCATGTAATATGAAATTATAATGCATTTTTCATTTATTAATAACATGTAGTCAGGTGTATGAAAACAGAATATTAGTTCAAACATATATTTTTCCCCATAATATGTACTCTTTTTATAAGTATGCTAAAGTGTACTTAGATTTCACAAAGGTATTCCTAAAAAACCTTTCCTCCATATTTATGAGTTCATTAGAGAAATAACAATGTCTGATTTGTAAATGAATAGATATAGATTAGTAAATTAATACTAATAGATTTTTTAAACCAGTCTGAATAACAACTTTAAACATGGTCTGACCATTTTTTCTTGTGATTCTAGTTCAGAAGAATCACAAGCTCTATAGACAACTAATTAAAAAATGAATGGCTTTTTGTCCTGTTGTAAAGCTTTAGTGCCCAATCATGGTAAATGCATGGAAAAGAGTGACCAGTCTTCTGAATTGTTTCTTTCTGTTACACAAAATAAGTCATACAAAGTGGAAACACATGAAGGTGAACAAATGATGACAAAATGTTTATTTCTGGATGAGCTATCACTTAAAGTGTTAAACTTATTAAACTAGTTAAACTAAGTGAGTTTTCCGCAGCAAAAGACCAATTTATAGCTTAAAAAATGTCCAAGTAATCAGAGGCCAAGACTGTGGTCAGTGCTCTCTCTGCAGACTTCGCTTGTTTGCATGCTTCGGGTTTTAATGCTATTATAGTCCCGTGAGTCAGGTCTCTCTCAGATAGTAAAAGCTCCATATGGGCAGCAGAGACACAAACCCAGCTGTATTCCTCCTTCACCTCAGACACTTTCCACTGTAAAAGACAAATAGAGAAGAGAAAGAGTGGGATTGGGGAGAAGAGAACAAAAATTAAAACGATAACTTGGTTAAAGCTGACTGGAAAATGTCAATGTGTTAGAAATTTCCCAGCACGTAAAGCAAACTAAACAGGGCAATTACGTTGGGATTGCTTCCAGATGATTCTATCTCTTCCTGCTGAAAAAAGGGGAAACACACTTTTTAAGAACTGAGTGTGCGGAGTGTTTCTCTGTTCATTTGTGCAGAAAGGTCAACGTGGATGAGTGCGAAAAAGGTGTTGCTAAGCTCCTCAGTGGTTACTGTTGTATTTTTATACATTTATTTATTTATGCTGGAGTGGGTTTTTGTTCCGAGTTGTTATCTATTTCGAGTCAGATTTATTTTAGCATGATGCTGGTGAGATGTCTGGACGGGGTTTAGAGGTCAGCCAAAGCACAACCCAGCAATCCACTGACCAGACAATAGTACAGTTTCGTAACTGAGCACACCGATACGTGAGAACTTTGTTGTAGGAATTTTCATTCGGTCCTGTGTTTGGTTGCATACAAAGGAAAAGTCAGTGTCTTTAAAGGAGTCCTTTACAAACAAGAGCAAGTTTGGACACGTTAACCTGTGGTGCTCATTTGGGAAATGCAAATTCAAATCTGGCTTGCAACACTTCCCCCTTTTGTTATTTCTTTTCTGAATATAGTGGGAAGATTCTTTAAGAACTATGTGGTTGTTGAAGTGTCTGAAGTTCAATTTGTTTTGCTGGAGTTTGTTATGGTAGTCTTTATATATATATATATATATATATATATATATATATATATATATATATAATGGGGTGATGTGGTAATATTTTAGTATTTTTGTATACTACTGCAGTTTTTACTAATATTTTGAATGGCCTTTTATTTTATTTAATATTTAGTATTTTTTATTTTTAGCTTTCCCCCCAATTTTTATTCTTTTCTTTTTTTTCAATTATAATTTTAATAATAATGTATATTTTATTTATTTAATTATTTTCAGTAATTTTAATTAACTTATTTTGGTTGGCTGCCAAGGCAACATTTCTAATTTTTGCTTATTTTTTATTTTTTTTAATGTAATATATTATTTTTGTTTTAATTGACACAAATGTTTTTAATAGTTTTAGTTAACAATGTTGATGGGGGAATCAGTGTCAGGAAATGTTGCAAGCCAGACTCTAACATGTTTTTCTTGAATGAGCACCTCAATTTCATGTTTTGCTTTTTTGGAAAAGTTTGCTTGCAAGGGCATTGTGGGTCAGTGCAAGGGTGTTCCTGTGTGGTTCTTGAGGCATCTCAAATGATTTTAAACACTCGGAGTGCAGTTTTCAGGGTGTTTGTACCACTCTATTTATCATTTATTCATTGGTGGGATTTCACCTTAGGCAAAGCAAGGATATTGGAAAATTGGAGCATCTGTGTTTGCTTGGAGCAATCCTGAAGCACGGCCTGCGGCTTCTTGACTACATCTGAAACTCCGTGCTTGTATTCATTACAATAGCACTCGTGTTGTTCTGATATCGATTATTATAGTGGAATTTCTACTTTATATTTCATCTGTGATTAATAGCGTCAGAAACATCTTGTTATTATGATATACAAAGTAGACTTACTTATTAAGTGGACTTACCTTTCCCCTTTAGTCTTTGCTAGTGTTCTGCTGTCCTTATAACACTGCACAAATTACACTCTTCCCAGAAATCCCTTCACTCCTCCTGCCATTTTTGACTGAGGTTCTTGCACCGCAGTTTGCATTCATTGATCAGTGAGTTGTGTTCATTGGAAACCCACCGACAGCAATGAATGTTTATTGCAGTCATTAGTGGGCTAATACACCCATACTGCTCTTTCCAGATCTGTTTCTAGATTGCTCCGCTTACGTAGCTTTTTTGGCCACCCTCAGGGTACAGTCAACGGTCGATGGTTTGTTACAGAAGCTCAAAACTCACCGACAGCGTTGAATGTTCACCAGGGGACCAGCAAATCTTGTAGGACAATGGGCCTCTTAGTGTAGACCTACTGTAGAAGCACCAGGTGCGTTTTGGTAGAAAGCTGATCAGTAGTTTTACTTGAAGTTGGAATGGAATTGAAGTCAACATGAAATGGTGAAACTAAATAAACAGCATTGCTTGGAAAACTAAAAACAATTATGTTGCCTTTTAAACACCCCATGATACTGTTTCTGTGACTTTTAATCATGTTTATTAGCGTTTGTATGCTAGTTTACAAACAAGTTGAATGACGATGACTCATCCTGCACTACACAGATGGTCCTATCAGATGCTCTTTAGAATGCGAATGCCCCGCCCCCTATACCACCTGCAACTGACTAGCAAGTAAAATGTTTAATGTCTCGCCCAAACTTCCCGTTTTAACTGGAAATACATCAACACATGACTAAAAGTGGCTTTCTTAAGCAGTTTCATGGGGTCGTTAAGAAAATCTGAAGGCTAGAACACGACAAACACATCACAACATGAGACTAAATACAAATGTGAGGTTAAAATCCAATAAACCTGACCGATTGCTGGCTTTTACTGTTCTTTTAATGTCTCTCTCAATCTTGCCCACTTTTTCGCTGTCTCTCTCTCCAGGCCTGTTCTCTTTACCCTGATCTGAACCCCAGTCTGTGTTTCCTGTGTGAGAGCTCTTTGAGGCAGGCATGCATTATTAATGTATGCTCCCATTTGACTGCTCCTCTAAACTACACAACCAATCCCGGTGACTTTTAAACACACTATATGCTGTCAATCCCCCCTCCCCCCACTCTCTTCTTTGGCTCTGAAATCAAGAGGGCTGAGTATGCTGGGGGATTTCAAAATCCCTGATTAGAATATCATGCAAGGTATGACAATGAAAAGAGAGTGTAAGTCTGCACGGTTCATATGGATGGGCATTTGACATCATTTTATGGCACAAAGAAAGAAAATGTTTAAGGAAGGAAACGTTTAGGGCTGCAGAACTAATCAAATAGTCAAGGTTACGATTAGAGCTGCAATTAAGCGTTTTTTGCTGGAATGGCTTTTAGAAGCCGCAGACATGTCTGTTGAGCACAGGAGTCTTCAAAAGGGGGTACTTCTGGAGCCAATTATTGTTCGGTATGTAACTAATTTTTGTAAAAAAAAAAAAAGAAACAAAAAAGTGTCCAATACTTAGTTATTGTGTATATAACATCCAATATTGTATATTTAATTGTGCATTCTCTTATTTTTACTTTAATTGCTTTCATCTAACACTCCTTTAAACATTAATAATTTAATAACAGGTTAAATTTACTTTTTAGAAAATCTATATTATAATGTTTTGATGCATAAATTCACTTGAAACATTGATTTTTGTGTGTGTGTGTGTGTGTGATTTATTAGTTCAAAATGGTTTAGAATTTTTAATATCGGACATTTATCATTATCAGCTATAACATGAAAATAATTACTAGCTCATCAGTATTGACCAGAATTTTAATATTGGTGCATCCCTAACCTTTTTTAAAAATTTAATTGCACTTAATTATATTGGCTGTGCACCTATAGTGTACTTAAAATCTTAAATCTATATATTAAAAAAAAACTGTACTTACAGATAATATTAATGAAACAAACAGCTAGTTGAGTGTACTTAAAAGAGAGCATGCTTTCATGACTATATTTCTTAACAAGCAAGTAAACTTTTTAAAAGAGCACTTTGTAATAAAGATTTGGGAGTAATTATGAAATGTAAATATAAAGATGTACTTAAGACCTACTTAAGTGATTTAACAAAAGGATACATTTTTATCTACCGTATTTTTCGGACTATAAGTCGCACCTGAGTATAAGTTGCATCAGTCCAAAAATACGTCATGATGAGGGAATAAACATATAAGTCGCACTGGACTATAAGTCGCATTTATTTAGAACCAAGAACCAAGAGAAAACATTACAGTCTGCGAGAGGGCGCTCTATGTCTTCAGTGTAGACTACAGGAGCACTGAGCAGCATAGAGTGACCTCTTGCGGCTGTAGACTGTAATGTTTTCTCTTGGTTCATGTCAAATTAATTTTGATAAATTAGTCGCACCTGACTATAAGTCGCAGGACTGGCCAAACTATGAAAAAAAAGTGCGACTTATAGTCCGGAAAATACGTTAATTGCAATTACGTGTCCAGAACAATACATTTAGATGCACTAGAATAATTGTTTTTCGCTCTTTTTAAAAGTATGCTAATGTATTTTCACAAGGTTACCCAAATATGCAACATGAAATTAAAGATAAGAGGATAAAGTTAAACAAATTAACTGTCCCTCCAATATTAAAAGTATATGGCTCGTTTTGATGTACAATGTACAATATCATATTAGTTCAAAATCCCATAAGACTCTAAACTTGCACGTGATTGAAATGTTATAGTATTGTTACATTGCTTACTTTCTGTGTTTAATTTAATTAAACTTTTTCAGTAAAAGCTAATTAATACAACTACATAATCTATATGATTGATTACAATGTGACAATGAAGTCAAAAATGTGAATTTACACTTCCCGATAATCATGCAACCCTAGCTGTATTAACAAATTCACTTCAGATGCTGACTTGAACTAGGTCTTTACTGAAACTAAGCGCTCTAGCGTTGGGTGATTGCACCTGGTTTCAGCTAAGTGGAAATTGCTGGTGACCTGAATATGTGTGTGTTTGCGAGCAGCTGAAACCCCTAACCTTGGTGAACCCCATAGCAGACTCTGAACACACCTGCTCACACCAACAATGGACAACCAGTGGACTGGTCGTATGTGTGTGTAAAACCTCCCTCATCAGCAAGCAAAAGCATGGTAGACTCTCTATTCTCTATTAAAAATGCAAACACATTAGCACACGATCCTGATTTCCCTCATTCAACTGAAGCACGCTTGCTTACAGTGTCGGACTGAAGTGCATTTATCGCTCTGTTCCAATAACCAGATCCAGGCCATGAAGCATCTGGTTTGTAAAGCAGCGAATGGGAATGGGAACTTCCCCTTCTGATAGCGCATCCAGCGAGTCTTTCAGGCCGCGCTTCCTGCTTCCCGCTGCTAGCTGTGTGTGAAGAGGGGAAAAATAGACCTCAGGCACCCTCTTCTACTTTTACAAGAGTGTAGAAGCGCTGAAAATGACCAATTTCACACCACTGCAGCATTCATTTGAGCAGATATGCCCAGAGACTGCTTTAGTTGCAGCTACAAATGTCTCCTTTTTGAGGCTTTGAACTAGGTATACACTGATATTGAAATATTAGATGATACTGATTGCCGGAAATCTATCTATTTATAGCCAGTATGACTGCAGATATTATACCGCAAATCCGAATAAATATGACATACCATTTGTATATAATATATACAAATATTTTGAAATTTTCTTTATGTTTCTGTTTCTAAAATACGCCTAAAATTCAGACATGTGTTTATAATTTGGAATCAGTCCTTGGGTTGCACTTTATTTTACAGTACATGTACTTAATGTGTACTTACAGTTTATTTATCTAAGAAAGTTCTGGTAATACAAGGTAACTACATGGGGTAGGGTTAGGTTTAAGGATAGGGGTAGGTTCAGGGTTAGTACCTAGTTATTACATAGTTATTGTAATTATTATAATAAGTACATAGTATGTACATGAGGAACAGGACTGTAAAATAAAGTGCTACCAGTCCTTGACGAATTGCTTTTGCTCTTTTTTTTGTAAGTCGTTTTGGATAATAGCTGCTGTTAAATGCATATGCAAATGCAAATGTAAATCATTTCAGAAAGTTCTAAAGTTATTGCTTTCTTTTTTTGTCTTTGGTCTTGTTTTTCTTGTACTTATGCCAAAGGAAAGCAAAAATAATCTTTCCAAACACTCCTCATCTGCCATTGGTCTGACAAACCAAAAGACCTGCCTTAAATTATAAGTATCTGCGTATTTGTTGAAAAATAAAATCACTCTTATATCATTGCTAACCTGTGGTCACATAAGTAAAGAACAGTGTGGCGAGAATGTTCTGCTCAACAACTTTTAGAACAAATGCAGTCATACAGGTTTGAAATATCGTGGATGATGATAGAACTGTCTTTTTGGTGAAGGATCCCTTTAAACTGGAATAGATCAAACATAAAGACACACTTCAGCCTTAAGTTTCTCAAGTGAATCAAGTGATGAAATATAACAGGATGCTCTCTTAAAGCAGCATTTAAACCGAACACAGCTAACCCTGCTGTGTAAAGACCACAGGAAAGAATCAGAAGCATTTGATCTGTCTCTTCACTCACTCCTTCTCTCATCACTTCAGCCATCCATCTATTCATCTTCATCTCTCATCCATCTCTCTCTTTCTTTGGGAGTTCAAAGACGGTCTCTCCTCTCTCTTAAAACCCCCCACTCACTCACTCACCCACCCACCCGTATCTCTCCTCTCTTTCATAGCCCGCTGGTCTAGCCCTCATTAGAATGGTAAGGACTTGAGCTGCTGAATATGTATGCTGCTCAGGAGAGGAGAGGAGGGATTGTGGATTAAGGGAATGAAAGAGGATGCTGCCGGGTCTCTGATGTTGGCCGTGGCATTTCCATGATGGCGGCTGTCTTTCGGAGCTCATTGTTCAGAGTCAGAGCCGAACGACTTTCACTTCTCCATCAGCGTGTATCTTCGTCAGTCAAACTCACGAGGCGTTCTGTGGGAGAGAGAGAGACAGTCACTTAGACACTGATCTATTTACTGCAAGTGTCAAAAAACAGACACCTTTGAAATGAGGAATGCACCAAACAAGACTGCATTGATATTCTACAACATAAAGGTTTCTTCTGTACCAATAAACCTAAATATTAAATAAATGTGTATGTTTTGGCTTTTTTTAAGAAATGTAAGATAAAAATTCAAAGATTCAGTCGCAAACATTTACATTGATAAAACTAGAACTAGACAAAATAGAAAAATTATATCCAACATTCAAAATTAAAGACGAAATCATAACATTCTGAATGCAAAGATGACTCATCTTATCATATTTGCAATTGGCTTTCTTTCTTGCATCTTGCATTTTGATTGGTCTTATAATTTTGTAAACCCTAAGTGTATTTTTAAAAATACATATAATGTTCAGTAAAACCATGAAAACTCATTATTTTCTACGCATAGCTACTATTTGAAGTTTAATAAAGCATAAAGTAACCTTGATGAGGTGATACGCCACTAAAAAAGTGTTTGTCTAAAGATGTGTGGAGCCAAATAATAACACACATATACAGACACTTGATTTGGAGGTTTAATCCGGGTTTAATCTGTTCTGTAGTCACCATGCTGCCACAGTGTTTGCTTCAAACTGAGGCTAATCTCCATAGCTCGCGTCTGATTGCTCTTTGTCGCCACACACACGCGCGTCTCGCTAATTCGGCTGTGGAAAAAGAGTAAAATTGATACGCTTAAGCTGTGGTGCAATTACGATTACTAAATGTTGACGTATCCCTTTGTCCATGTGTGAGCGAGTTGTGTCTACTGTGTTTGTTTTCACATTACCGTTAATGTCAGTTTTGATATGGCAGGTTATCAAATGATGTCAATTAAACATGGAAAATGTGCACATCCTAGCCGACTTGATGTGACAAAACTTGTATTCTAAGTGGTTTGCATACATTACCATCCAATACACTCAATAAACGCTGCACGTTCGCGACTCTTAGGTCGACTTGGCTAATGAGGCACTTGTAAAGTACTTAACTTAAGCGTTTCTCTGCATTCCGAGAAAGATGCTGACACCCTGACGATGACTGCGGGTTGATCTTAAAGAAATCAGGAGGCTTCTCCATTCACATTTCAAAGAGCGACTAAAGCTCAGTGGATTAGAGTGAGCGAGCGGTTTGACAGGCCCTCGGAAAGCATTAACCACAGTGCTGGCAGTGCCACAGCTCAGACTCTCATCCCTTTGTGTGGGTTAAGAGCATTATCATACACACTCCCCTTCTCATGCTGCCGTCTTCACTCCTGGCTCCACTGTTTCATCTTTCTCTCACTCCCGTCTCCGCTTGTCTCACGCACAAACGCACACTCAACCACACACCTTTCATTCCTTCAGCGAGTGTGAGGTGCTTTAGTAATGTGTTACAGAGGAACTTCAGTCCTTATCTTCTGCTGAGGCTGCAATCTTCCACAGCTCAGTCCCTTCCTGTGTCTTTCTCCACATCACTAAATGGATTTGATCTACTTGATGTACACAAACAAACAATGAACAAACTAGGTGCAGTTTTTGACCATTTTTATTGATTTTAGAAGCAAAGGTGGAGTGAATTGTATAGGTGCATGTTGCTGGCCGAATTCAAACCTAAGAGCCACTTCTCTGACAAAAATGGGCATTTTTGTTTGAGTGTTTTAGGATTAAGCGGCACGGACAAAGGACTCAAAGGATTTGAATGATACCTGGTTAAAAAAGGACTCACTTTATGATCCAAGACGCATTAAACACTAAACCCCATTAAAAGTATAGTTGGCCCCTAAAAGACTTTGTTTTTCTGTGAGATGTTTTGAAGAATGGTTTTGAAAAAGCTTTTTGCCCTTATGTTCTTTAAAAAAGATATTCAGGTTTGCAACCCTAGCTGTCTTGATGTAATAATAAATCTGTTTTGATTTTGACAATCCAAGATTATTTATGTCTATTTCATACCATGTGATGGCCAACCCACTTTGGCATAAATACATTTTTCTGCACATAATCATAAGGTTGCTCACTCCAGTATTCACATTGCATTGAATAAAAGTCATTCTTATCATCTGAAAGGGAGCCTACCCACTATTCCTTCTTAACTTCAGAGAGGGCAAAAAGGTATTTCTTTATGACTTCACACGCTCATGTAGTCTCTGGCTGCGAGAAGACCATAAACTACTGAAGGATTGTACGGCTTACACCTCAACTGGCCGCTGAAACTGTGCATACTGTAGATGATGGTAAACTCGTAATTTCACCTCCACAGTGTCGTTACAACACGGCACTTGAAAGACTGACATGATATTTACAGCGTGTCATTTCTCTGAACATTCACTTTTCTCAGTTTGATCTGTCTGGAGAGAGCAGAGGAACAGTAAACAGATGTGTGACACAACCGTCATGCTAAACCGCAGCGGCACATCTGCGATGGAGGGGTGCCGTAATCTGGAGGTCCGGCTAAATCACAATAGGCTGACCTATTCTCTCCTGTCTGGTGTATAATCAGAGCAGGGGTGAGGGGGCCAAACAGGATTCCCGCCAATGGATTAGGCTGGTGTATTAGATTGAGAATGAAAACGGATGATGGGAGGAAGCGTTTTTTTTATGTTTATGCATGTAACTCAGACAGTTTTACAGCATGTTGCTCGGGGTCTTCCGTGTGAGCCCTTGGTCAGTGGGTCTGATTAGGGCACTCTTCCTCTCCGCCTTACAGTCGCATCAAAGACTTCCATATCCTGTCCCACACTCTCCCGCCCCTGATGTCCCATCCCCCCAGACTCAGAGCTGTCTGATAATCTTGCGCACAGAGTGTGTGTGCATGTGGAGCTTTGTATTGGCTGGCTGGAGACTATGAATCTTTTTTTTTTCAAGCGTGGGACTTGTCTCTTCTTAATTCAAAGACAGAATGGGGGACATCAAGCAGTGATATGATCTTTGATGGGATTTTTCTGGGCAGATCAGTCAAATGCTCTGTGAGTGAAGGTGGGGGGAAAGGTTGAGCGAGTGTTTGTGTTCCTGCCTGTATTGGTACAACTGAACAAGACTCTACATGTTGGGTAATTCACAGCGTCTGCCATAAACACTGTCTGTATCCTGAGCAGGACATTCTTGGACATAAACACGTTTTATTGCGTCAGACTGGTTCGTCTGAAGATTAGAATCATGCCGGCGTTGCTGGTTTGTTTGATTATCCAGGAATAAATATTTTCAACCATTGGCTCGTTTAACTATTTAGTGATGCTTTGAGGACTCAATAATGCCCCTTCTTGTCTCTGTGGATTAAGACCTTTGGACAAAAGCATTGGAAAAATAGGCAGACAACATTTGCTGTCACTCAATACATTCCTACCCTTGTGACCCCCACCCACACGTACACACACTCACACGCACAAAGAAAAAACACAGGCTTCTTGTCATAATTACAGACCTTTTCCTTCCCTCTTGTTTTAGCAGTTAAAGTGAACTCACTGCACTCTTTTTTTTGCCTTGTACAAATCTGCCCGATCACACCCCAGCACAAACCAAAACAGTGAGAATCCAGCTTCATGCAGCATCACATTCTTTGCTCCTTTTTGTGTTTAGAGAGCAAGAGTCTGGCAACCTCTAACCCTTAGGGGCCCCATCGCTCACCCCATCTTTCTCTCTCTCCCAGCAACCGGCTGACCCCAAACAGCTCCAAGCCTCGATGAAGCTTGGCCTAGGCTGTCTGGAGGGGGTCTGATGCTTTTGTCTTGCTGTCTGCTTTTAACCCCCCCACCACACACACCTCCTCACTTCTGAACGCTCTCGGCCACATCGCACCGTCCCAAAGAGGACCGGATGGAGAAACTCTCCAACTAGGACAAGGCCATGAAACCTGCCACCCAGCTCATTCACAACCCTCTCTCATGTCTGTCCCAGCGGTATGACTAGGGGGATAGTGGAACTAATAGGGATCATCACACTTTTTCTCTCAGACGGCCGTCTGGACGCGGTCTGGCCCGGGAGCTTTGCATGTGAAAAGCGTAAGCCCTCATTCAGAACTCAGATAACAGAAAAGCAAACAAGCACATAACGGCGGAATGCCCTGAATGAACTCTGGCAGAGTGAAAGCGCACGGCACATTGTCACGTCACACACAAAATGACTTTTGAGATACAACAAAGGGATGGAAATTAGAAAAAATAAGGGGTTAGGAAGTGAAATGAGATTAAAGTACTTACCCCTCACTGTAAGGTCACCAAAGCCCACTTGCTGTTTTGAGAATATTAGAGACCAAAAATGTTTTTTCCTATCAAAAAGTAGCTTCCAAAATCTTGAGTCCCTTCTTGAGTGCAATATGAGTTAACTTCCAGAAAAATCAGTCTTTCCTCCGTACATTTTTTTCTCTCCCTCATCTTTCTCTCCCTCTCTCACACTCATTTGCCCCTCTTCATTTGCTCCCGAACCAAGCACTCGCAGTCAGTTACAAAGCAAACTGTAGGTACACAGAGTCCTCAGCCGGTCCCACACACACTCACAGCCTTGTCTCAGGCTGCTGGAACGAGCTATATATGACTCGGTTGATGGACAGGGGCACATTCTGTCAGGTGACAGAAAGAAGCTCCTCCTATTGGCTGGCTGAGGCCAGGCCCGGGGCTAGAGCGCTGCAATTGGCTGGTTTTGAGGTTGCTGAAAGAAGAATCTCTCAGTATTCCAGACTACTGTTCTGGCCGGGGCAGGGCAGGACTGCTGCACTCTGTCAGTCCTAACACTAATCATTGTGAGCAAGCGAGAGAGAGAGAGAGAGAGAGAGAGAGAGAGAGAGAGAGTGAGAGAAAGAGAAAGAGAAAGAGAAAAAAACAATTCAGTTGCTGCGGACAAGAATAGTCAGAGTTGCAAATCTTGTTTGGCTATTTTGCCTCAATAAAAGTGTCAAGTTGTGAGGTTTAGGAAGCAGGGATGTTGGTTGCCAGCTTCTTTCAGTGCTGTGTTTCTTATTTAGTGCAAAAAAACAAAACAAAACAAAACAAAACACAGAAATAACACACCGAAAAACATGTTTTGTTATTGTTACAAAATGGAGGACAAATATGGTCTGTCTTCAGAATTGCATTAAAACAATCCAAAGTTTTCTCTAGTGTTTTATTTAGTTTTACGTCTTTTCTGTTGGTAAATTAAATGGTTCAAGTTTTGATTTTACTTAAAGCATAATTTTAACAGTAGAATGTTTTCTGATGACTGGCTTTTTGTTGACAGTTATAAATATGAGATGAAAGGAACATAAAAATAATTTTTAAAATGCGCTGTTTACAAAAAATAAATTAATTAGCTCACATAAAACCATCATGTATATATAAATACATCAGTGGTGTTCCGTCCATATAAACTGTGAATACTCTGCATACACAGGCCATTTAAGAGAATAAGTTCACAGAATAATTAATAGAAACATGATTATAAGTTAATCCCTTGTCATTTGAAATGTAACTTTAAGCTTAAAGAGTTAGGAATAAGTACGTAAAATTATTAATTTGCCAAACGGCAATAAGTTACAGAAGCTTCCGGGCGAGTGGATTCTTTGCAGCTTTGACGCCTCCGCTCTATCGGTGTGACTCGTCAGGATTGTAGCGCGTTCTCATTGGTTTACTGGCCTGCAGCTGATTTCATGCGCAAGGTAAGCTGTCCGCGAAGCACTCGGCCAAGGGGAAAAATGCACTGTTGCTGTCAGATCTCAATTGACGAAAATCACATTGTGTTTGATGCAAAACTAAATTGACTAAATCAAAAGAAAAAACATGTTGTAACTGTATTTTTAACTTTAAAAACATGGGCTATTTAAATTTTGAATAATACAAAAACATCAGGAAAAGAAAGAAATGTGAATCCTCTGAACATTTTGTACATTAACATGTTATAGTTCCCTTTGTTTTGCGTATGCGCATACAGTTAAAGTCCTGCTCTGATGTTATTGTTGTTTGCAATGTTGCAATGTTACTTGGCAATATTTTAAAGATATTATTTTTTGAGGTATTTTGGTCTGTTATTGGAGTAGTGTCACCTGGGTGGGAGTTTTAACTCCAATTCACTAAGAATAAATAAAAATTATAAAAAAACTTAAAATTTTAGAGATTCCCCATCTCCTTCTAAATATTACGTATCATAATGTAACTGTGTAAATGTTATTTTGTGGTTTTTACTTGAAAACCAACTATATTTTTCTAGCATTCAATTAACAATGGATACACCTGACACGATATAAGAAGGATTGGAGATTAATTTAATTTACAAATAAGGTTTGAAATGTGCATAATTTTAAAATACATGCATTTGAACAAACAATTTACAGGTGAACTTGAAATAAGCACAGCCAACGTTTTGAATATACTACCGATGTAACGACACTACATGTATTCTTGTATATATAAATGTAAATCTAAGTGTCTCTAAAACATGGAGAATTATAACAATCTCGAAGCAAAATTCACAACAGTAAGATCTAAACATTAGCTAATTTGTGAATGCAGATATTCAAATTTGGCACGTGATGATTTGCACCAGATGACGTCAATGACATGTTGTATATCTAATAACCTGGTTTGGGTTGAATATGAGCTTTCCATGTGTAACTAAGATTTCCAAGGGATTGCGTAAGAGAACATTACCAACAAATAACTACGGAATTTCACATACATTTTTTTAAAGAATTTATTTCTCAATAATGTACTAACTTTTTCATATACCGTATTTTCCGGACTATAAGTCGAGCTTTTTTTCATAATTTGGCTGGTCCTGCGACTTATAGTCAGGTGCGACTTATTTATCAAAATTAATTTTACATGAACCGAGAGAAATTAACCAAGAGAAAACATTACCGTCTACAGCTGCGAGAGGGCGCTCTATGCTGCTCAGTGCTCCTGTAGTCTACCACTGAACAGCATAGAGCACCCTCTCGCGGCTGTAGAGGGTAATGTTTTCTCTTGGTTCTTGGTTCTAAATAAATGCGACTTATAGTCCAGTGCGACTTATATATGTTTTTTTCCTCATCATGACGTATTTTTGGACTGATGCGACTTATACTCCGAAAAATACGGTATATGCTAATTTTGTGTATATAATGGCATATAATGACAGTTTTTTTTTTATGTAATACTTTTAAATAAATGATAAGTTTACGATTAAAAATGTTTTCAAATTTGGTCAGTTAAATACAGTTTGATGCCAAAAATGGTTGCTGTTGACTATAATGATTGCAATTTTAGTAAAATGGACTGAATTTTTTGTCAAAACTTGCAACAATAAAGCACTGTCTCAATAGTAACACTGCAAATTAGAAAATCGTCCATCATATCTGTTAGCAACTGTGGTAAAAATAATTTTCAGCTATCATATCAGACATAAATAGGTACTTCGCTACTCGAAGATTTTGAAATGTCCCCCTCCCTACATGTTCAGTTGGTCTTTGTCCCTCAGCCTGGTTTTATAGTCTGCTATTGTTTTCTATTGCTGTTCAGATGTTACAGATAAGGCTGCAGTCGTACGGTATCTCCGAGGTGATGCGAAGCGCCATCAAGCTTTATTCTGTTGCCTCGATAAGTACGACAAAGCCACGCTGGGACCAGAACCAAACACTTTCATTCTTATCTGATAACGTCTCGCCCACGGCCATATAACTCCTTTTCCTCCTCTTGTTTCTCTTGTCGCCTTTTTGGTCCGCAGAAAAGCAGGCCTCTGTCAAGATGGGAACGTTCTCGCCATGCCTTTGCATTCAAATGCGTGTCCATATGCATGATTGTGTAGCACAGTGAGCAGTCAGATGGAATAGATGTGAGTTGTGCCCAAGATGGCACCCTGTTGCCCCCAGCGTAAACAGAGCCTGAGTGTGGATGAGCAGGGCCGAGGGGCGGGGGCAGCCGAACCATAAAATCATCTCATTAGTATCCTCTGATTGGCACATCCGACTGAGGCTGATGTGAGGAGATTGCTAGGCCCATTTCTGCTGCTCGGCTCTCTGAGCGTTGGCCTTATCCTGCTTCCGCTTCACTTAGCAGAGCATTAGTTCTTCGCTCAGATATGCTTCCTCCCCCATGCTTCCTGGCACAGGGAGTCGCAACACAGACATGTTAATTGAATGTAAACCTAGCTGTAGTTGTGTACGCAAAGCAGGGTTGGAATCGGCTGCTGATGTAGGTGATGAAATGTGGAATTTGCTAAAATGCTAAAAAGACCAATTTCCGTACTATGAGGAGGGATGTGAGAGTTGCGAAGTGTCACGCTATTTAATCACCCTCATGTTGTTTCAACTGTAAGTGTTACACTGAACACTGAATCCTTTTTTATACCATTGTGTGATATGTGACTTGGCTGGATGCTTTAAAAGCTTGGTCTTGAACCTCCTGTACTGTAAGTTCTTTGTCTCATGTGAGGAACAGATATCTTGCATTGAAGTTCATTGAATAGTTCACTCAAAAATTAAAATATTGATCATAATATCGAAGAAATGTCGAAGTGTTCCATTTGTATCATCTCAGGTTTTATACATGCACAGTAATAAAGCAATAAGCCCCAAGAAGCCGTGGTTCATGAGGCTTATTGCTTTTATAAAACGGTTATTCCATATATGTAGTAAGGTTTCACAGAATAAAACAGTAAATAAATACAGTATTCTTCCACCAAACAATGTAGTTTGTCAGAAACAGTACAACACACAGAAGTAAACACACAGAAGTGGTTCCTATGGCTCAGTGGTAGAGCATTGTGTTAGCAGCACAAAAGGTTGTGGGTTCGATTCCTAGGGAACACACATACTATTAAGACATTTTTTATAGCCTGAATGCACTGTAAGTGGTTTGGATGTATGGTGTATGTTTTTAGTGTAATTTACAACAGCTTCAAACACAGCTCAACCAATCAGAATCAAGGACAGGAACTATCCGTTTTATAAGGTGAGTTTAACGTTTTCAGAAGTTTTTAGTGTGAATTTGAAAGCTTTGGAAAAAGCATGAAAACATTAGTGTGGACAGAGAGAGTTTTTAAATAAAAACTGTGTTTTCAAATGTATGCTGATTAATGTAGCTGTTGTTTTGGGTGATGTATTGTTGGAAAAATTAATTAGCTAAACAGTTTCCTGAAACTGTAGTGACTTTGTTACACTTCTGTCACTTAAACTATGTTTGTCTAACAATATAGAACTGTTGTTAATGGTGTCAGGTCTTGTTAATGAGGTGGTGCAGCAATAACTTATTCTAATTAAATGGTTGAGATCAAATTAATCTAGATTCAAGAATTACATTTTTTGTTAAACCAGTTTACAGTTGAAGTGGTATAAATGACTAGTTGAAAATCTTTGTAGAAAATATGAATGCAATATGAAAGCAAATATTGTAAAAAAAATTCTTAAACATGAACAGTTGATTTGTAAAAACAGATAACTCCCGATTATAATTTTCAAAAGTCATGTTTTTCATTGTGCATTCCAATTAATCTCAATCAAACTGCAGTTGGGTTATTTTGATTAGGTTAAAAAAGAACAAAAAAAACAGCTAACTAACACAATAATAATAATAAAAAAATAAAATAAAAATAAAACATAACAATAAAAACACTAAAAAAAGAGAAAAAACAGAGTTATCTGTTTTTACAAATGAACTCTTCTCGTATCCTATATGTTCAGAAATTAAATAAAAAAAATTGTTTTAGAGCTCAACTCAAAAGACAATTTAAATTTAAAATGACAAAATACATCACAAGTAGTAGGAAATTATTAAACAGTAAATGTAAAAAAAAAAAAAAAAAAAAAAAAAAATTAACCCAGAAAATAGCAGCAGCTCTCAGTCTGGCATGAAAATATCAAACATCAACCATAGAGAAGTAGTTTTTGACAAGTTTTTGCATTCCACTGCACTATTTGTTTCTTTTTTGTAAACCTGCATTTGATGGAAATGTTTTGACCATAGCACTCACATTCCGTGACTTTTGCAGCGATAAATAAAACCATGGCAGAACAGTACAGTAAAATGTATTTCTTAAAAAAAGGGAAACTGCCCAGCCCTAATGCTGCCGGCTCTGCACTGCATTAGGGGTACTGTAGTTTAGAAATGTTATTCAGCTTTGGTGGGAACAATGGCGTTTGGAGCTGCCATGCTATGCTTAGCACTCTCTCCACGAACACGTTAAAAACAACATCTGGGTCGTCTGGGGCAGTGCTGGCCACATGTGCAGCCCGAGTGAAGTAATCTCTGCTCGGCCTTTGTCTCAGATCAGAAATATCCACAGGCTGAAATGAAGTGTTGCATGCTTTTTATTACAAAAACATTTGTGAAGTTGCATTTTATACATTGTAGAATGAAATAAATGATATGTACTGTAAATTAAAGATATGTACTGTAAATAAAATCTGATGCAAACAGATGTGATTTTGCACATACTGAGCTAGAAATCTTTGCTTCAGTAGCTCTTACTTACACAAATATTTCACTAGTTGTTTTCCTATCTATAATTTTTACAGAGGAGTTTGTTCATACACAAAATTTTTGTGAAAAAAGTATTTTCACTCAGAAATTTCTAGTAATTTTCATAAATGGCAAGTAAAACACTGAATTAAACATGATATTTTGTAGTAGAAAAACTGAAAAAGTATTTTCTTATAAACTATATATAGTATGTATATATATATATATATATATATATATATATATATTTGTACAACATTAAAAAACATGTTCTGCAGTATACATAATTTGCCTGATTTAAATAAGATATTTTATACATTATGTTTAAAAATGTTTGCTGTTTCCAGCCACCAATTTTAATGTGGATATCACATTAATTTTTTTTTAATAATAATAAAAAAAAGGAACTGGAAGGGAATGGCAAGCTATAAATTCTAAACAATGCGCAAAAAAACAACAACAACATTATATATGGTGGAAAAACATTTACCAATTAATTTACTTGATGTACAAAAAAAAGAGAGAAGAAATAAAAGATATCTGGGATAAATGAGTGGATAAATGTGCATTTTGTCTGCACACACTAATGCTGCGTTCCAGGCAGGTTTTTGAGCCCGTAAGTCACGATTTCAAACCACGACTCACGACTTTATAGCGTTCCAGGCAAGTCACGCCAAACTTCCTGAGCGCAAGCAATTGTAGCTAGATTATTAATTTTATTGCAATGTTATATTGTCCTAAAATCGTTTTTTTAACGTGCACCACTTGCGTAAACACTGCATCCATAGGCAATATTATCCGTAGAGGCTGCCATTGTTGTTTTGCAGGCTATGTGACGTCAGAGTTCGTAACTCGGAGTACATCTATCTAGTACGAGTTCACGGGTGGGAAGTCACGGGTTTGACTGCTGTTCCAGTGCAGTTTCACGGGTAGAAGGTTGGAAAAACATGGGTTACGGGTTGCCTGGAACGCGGCATAAGGTGCGAAATGTTTTTTTTTTTTTTAACCACAAGCGTTTAAAAGCTGGCCTTATCCAGTGTTCAGGCTGTGGTTTGTTTCTGGTTTGAACGAAAGTGGGATTGTTCACATCTCTCCATCTGTTCAATTAGAGCAAATCCTACACCCAAGTCTGCTACCTACTCATACTAACACACCCATTAGATAAAGATGAATTCATTTTTTTTTTAACTTAACATAAGAGTTAGTCAAGAGTAAAGATTGGAGGAGGGGGCAGGTACTTGAATTCCCCCCAAATGAACCCATTGATTCTAAAACACGCTCTAAAAGTGATTGGCCTCTTCCTGTGCCGCCCCAACTCAAAGTTTAAGAGGCTTTGCGCAAAACACAAACTCATTCCAAGCTTACATATTTGGATGGGGGCGAGTTTTGTGATGTGTTTGTGGCTCTGTGGCCTATGAAGCTTTGAAAGGTTATCATATCTGAAATGTTTAGACTCTTGCTGTTATAGATTGGCCATGTGCTCTCTCACATCAGACAATTTCATCAGTAAAAGTCATGCTACAGAACTTGTCTCCCCCAGCCAGGCTAGAAGTGCTTTAGCCGTTCTTTCTGTTCACTAATGGCCTGGGTTTTAGATTTTGGCAGCAGTGGCAGTGGCGGTTTGGGCGGGAATGAGAGCCACATGTCGAGCGCTGAATCGTGCCTGCAGTGAGCTGGATTATTTCAGGGAAAACCCTCTGCTTAGAGCGCATTTTTACTCTACTCTGTCACCAAGCAAGAGTCCTGCAGAGATTCACGGGCCCTGCTGCTCATTATGGTGTCAGCACAGTACATTGGAGACTTGGCAAGCCACGTATGATGTCATATTTAAAACGGTGTACGACTGAAATTTTATTACACCATTATTGGACGAGAGTCATGGAGTTAGATCAGCTGTGTTGGCTGCATTGTTTAGGAGTATGAAAGAAACATATATCCTAACAATAATTCCATATTTAACACAGAGCAAGGGTTTGTGAAAATGATCTACATTTAAAGGGATTGTAGGAAAAAAAATCTAATTTTACTGATTTTACAAATTTTACTCAAATTTTACAAATTTACTGATAAAAAGAGTGAATAAAAAAAGTCAAGATGGTCATCTATACACTGATAACAATTTTGCATCCTTTACATATTTTTGCTTATCTAAAATTTAATCAAAATTAAGGCACTCTCATGAATTAAGTCCAGGTATGTGATACACCCATATATTAATTTAACAATATATTGGTAACTATAATCATTGCAGCTAATTGTTAGACAAATATTCTAAGATCTCCTCCCAAAAATCTTTTATTTTATGTTTTGAGCCATCTGTCAAAATGGCTTTATGGCTGTAATTAGCACTAGTGATTTTATTCACTGATCATCTAGATCTTGTAATGTTAGAAAGATTTGATCTTGTGGTTATAGTTGTAAACCTGATGAGATCACATAAACCTTGTCTAAATATTGATTTTGGGACTTGAGGAAAGTCTTTCTGTTGCTGTAGTTAAGTGTCATAAATCAGATTGTCAAAATTCCCATCTTCCATTATTACTGGCAGCTAAACTCCACTGTGTGAAGATGATTGCTCCAGGAATGTTTCCAGGTCCTGGTAATGGACTGGATAAGGCACAAACGTTAATAGAGAAGTCAAAGGAATGTGTGTCAGACTGTTTTGTGAACAAACATTATACAAAGGGACATAAAAAAAGGTCTTAAATGCTTGACAAGGTTGGATTCATTTTTATTAAAAATACATGTAATGCTTTAGAAATCTGTCACGGTTGGTAAACCGTGATCTCAGGGTTTTGCACTTTGTGGGTGAAGTCTGTGTGTTACGCGTCAGCACTGATTAGTTTGTGGGCGTCTCCGCTAATTGTCATCAGCAACAGCTGTCACTCATTACTCATCCCTATATATTGGCTTGTCTAGCGTCTTGTGTTCGTGAGAGCGTTGTTTCATGTTTGTGACCTATGCTTTGCTTTTTTGTGTGTTTCTGCGTTGGATGTCCGTGTCTCCCCGGAAACCCCGTCCACTCTATGCAACCCACCACCAAGCAACATCACTTACCTTCGGCTCGCTTCCCCGCAGTTCCTGTGTCACCCTCTCCTGCTGCCAACTCACCTCCGCCTTCCAGATTCGTCACTCATCGCCACCATCCTGGACTGTGCATTCCTCCCAGCGTCAATTGTGTTGCAGTATTGTCTTGTATCATTGTCTTCATTAAATTGTATTAACCTCCCACTTGCTTCCTGCCACTCCTTCACCCAGTCGTTACAGAACGCTCTCACCAAACATGGAAGCAGCGAGCACCACTTCACTCTCAGAATTCATCCACCACAGCGTCAACCGCATGGATGAGCAGCAGGAGAGCATTGTTAACATTGGACACACGATCCAAGCGCTGATGACACAGGTGTCCGAGCTCACACAGCAGATCCATCAACTCACCTCTCCCACCGCCTGCGTCGCCCGTCCCCCGGTAGACCTACCAGGACCACTACCGGCCAGAGCCGCGACTTCCGGCGCCTTTTGCAAGACTTTCCTTAACAAATGTTCCATGCATTTTGCATTGCAGCCCCGCACCTTCGTGACGGAAGAGTCCAAGGTTGCGTTTGCTCTTACCCTACTCTCTGGCAGGGCCGCCTTATGGGGGACGGCGGTGTGGAAAATCGACATCCATGTTGCACCTCGTTCCACGCCCTCTCCGAAGAGATGAGACGAGTGTTCGATCGAGCCGCGGCCGGCAGGGAGGCCGCTCACCAGCTCTCGGACCTCCGACAAGGGAAATCGTCGGTGGCGGATTATTCCATCCAGTTCCGCACCCTGGCGGCCGCGTGCCAGTGGAACGAGGCGGCACAGTGGGATCGATTCCTGCATGGGCTGGCTGACCGTGTTCATAAGGAGATCTACCTCCTCGAGCTGTCCCCAACGCTCAACGATCTTATCGACCTGGCATTCTGGTTGGATGCTCGGATTAATCGCCTGGGTAAACAATCCAGTCCATCACGTCATTACGTCTCTCCGGAACGGGGCCACTCGAGTCGAGAGAACATGGTCGGTCCCGTCTACGATCATGAACCCATGCAGGTGGGTAGAGCTCAGCTTTCCCGGAAGGAGAGAGAGAAGCGGAGGTCCCAGGGACTGTGTTTGTATTGCAGTGGCTCGGGTCATTCCCTCCAGTCATGCCCGGTAAAGGAGCCAGCCCCGGTAGTAAGTTTGAGGCTACTATCGGGTGGGATCTCCGCCGGGAAGCCCTCAACTACAATTTCGACTCTCCTTCCGGTGAAACTGCAGTGGGAGAACCATACTCATGACTGTCACGCCCTTCTGGACTCTGGAGCCGAAGGTAATTTCATTGACACTGTCCTTGCACGTCAACTGAACCTTCCTGTCCTTCCTGTGTCTCGTCCTATCCATGTCACCGCACTCAATGGCCAGGAACTGCCCCACGTCACTCACAACACGGAACCTATAACTCTGCTCACCTCTGGAAACCACACCGAAACCATATCCTTTTTCCTCATAGACTCCCCTGTCACTCCCATTGTTTTAGGTCACCCCTGGTTGGTCAAACATAATCCACGAGTGGATTGGGGTTCCAACACAGTCACTTTGTGGAGTGAAAGTTGTAATGAGTCTTGTCTGGTTTCTGCTTGTCCTGTTGTGCCTGTTTTCAAACATGCCCGCAGAGTACTTGGACCTGAAGGAGGTGTTCAGTAAGTCCCGTGCTGCTTCTCTTCCTCCGCATCTTCCCTATGACTGTGCTATAGACTTAGTTCCAGGTAAGTCTCTGCCTAAGGGCAAGCTATACTCTCTTTCTATTCTGGAGAGGGAGGCCATGGAGAAATACATTTCTGATTCCTTGGCATCGAGGTTCATCCACCCTTCCTCTTCTCCAACTCACCAGGGGTTTTCCAAGCACTCGTTAATGACGTGTTGAGAGACAGGGTAGATCAGTTTATATATGTTTACCTGGATGACATACTGATTTTTTCTTCATCTCTCCAGGAACATGTGCAACATGTCAGACGAGTGCTCCAGAGATTACTCGAGAATGGGCTTTTTGTCAAGGCGGAGAAATGCGTATTCAATGCACAGTCTGTTCCCTTCCTAGGGTATATCGTCTCGTCCGAGGGAATACGTATGGATCCTGACAAGGTTAAGGCTGTGATAGATTGGCCATCTCCAGATTCCCGTAAGGCCCTACAGCGGTTTCTGGGGTTCGCCAATTTTTATCGACGTTTTATTAATAATTTCAGCCAACTAGTCTCACCTCTGACGGCCTTGACCTCCCCCAGTACTCCGTTCAGGTGGTCGGATGCAGCCGAGACTGCATTTACCAACCTCAAGAGCCGCTTCGTTTCGGCTCCCATCCTCGTAGCCCCTGATCCCACACGGCAGTTCGTGGTGGAGATCGACGCATCAGAGGTGGGGGTAGGAGCAGTTCTTTCCCAACGTGCTGCCTCGGATGATAAGATGCATCCCTGCGCGTTTTTCTCACACCATTTATCTCCTGCTGAACGCAATTATGACATTGGTAACAGAGAATTGTTGGCTGTCAAATTAGCTTAAGAGGAGTGGCGTCACTGGTTGGAAGGGGCAGGGGTACCTTTCATTGTTTGGACCGATCACAAGAATTTAGAGTACATTAGAACTGCCAAAAGACTCAATTCCAGGCAGGCTCGGTGGGCACTTTTTTTCGGTCATTTTGTCGTACCGCCCGGGTTCCAAAAATATCAAACCCGATTCTTTGTCACGTCTTTTTGATCCTTCCGCCCGCCCGGTGACTCCCGAGTGTATTTTACCTGAGAGAATAGTCGTCTCAGGACTCGTATGGGAGGTCCAATCGAAGGTCAAGACGGCCTTAGAAGGGGTAACGCCTCCGCCCGGATGCCCAGTGAATCGTTTATTTGTGCCGGAGGAGTTACGGTCCGAAGTTATTCAGTGGAGTCACTGCTCTAACGTTGCTTGTCATCCAGGGATAAGCCGAACCAAGGGTTTAGTTAAACAATGATTCTGGTGGCCACTTATGGCTCGCGACGTCCACGATTTTGTTTTGGCTTTCTCAGTTTGCGCCAGTGGTAAGTCATCTAACCGGCCTCCAGATGGGCTTCTTCAACCGCTGTCTGTCCCTTCGAGACCCTGGTCACATACCGCGCTAGATTTTGTTACCGCCCTCCCGCCCTCTAATGGCATGATGGTCGTTTTGACCGTAGTGGACCGGTTCTCGAAGGCGGCACATTTCATTCCCTTGGCCAAATTACCTACAGCCAAGGAGACAGCGGTCACTGTCCTAGATCACGTCTTTCGGTTACATGGCCTCCCGGTAGACGTGGTTTTTAACAGGGGATCCCAATTCATATCCAAATTTTGGAAGGAGTTTTGTAAATTGTTAGGTGTGACGTTTAGTCTGTCTTCGGGTTATCATCCCCAGAGTAACGGGCAGTCTGATCGAGCCAACCAAGATTTAGAGAGAACTTTGCGATGTTTAGTCTCCAAGAATCCTTCTTCCTGGAGCAAACAACTCTCTATGGTGGAGTACGCTCACAATTCGTTACCAGTGTCAGCCACGGGCCTCTCTCCATTTCAGTGCAGCTTAGGTTACCAGCCACCGGTTTTTCCTAGTCTGGAGTCTGAAGTCGCGGTCCCCTCCGCTCACGCATTTGTCCAGAGGTGCCACCGCACCTGGACCAGAGCCCGCGAGACTCTGCTCCGGATGAGGGAGCGCACTAAGGCCAAGGCCGATCGCCACTGGTCAAAGCCTCCCGTTTACGTCGTGGGTCAAAAAGTGTGGCTTTCTACTAACAATATTCCTCTCCGCTCCGTTTCTAACAAATTAGCTCCCTAATTTATTGGCCCGTTTCCTGTCACCAAGATCATTAGTCCAGTGACAGTCCACCTCAAACTACCTCCAGCGTACAGGAGAATACATCCCGCCTTCCATGTGTCCAAAATTAAACCCGTGTTTTATTCATGTATTAATCCGCCTACCCCGGTTCACCCACCGCCGCGTCTCATAGATGGGGAACCGACTTATTCGGTGAATCGTATTCTGGACTCGAGACGGAGGGGACAAGGATTCCAGTACTTGGTGGACTGGGAAGGTTACGGTCCGGAGGCGAGGAGTTGGGTAACTGCTAGGGACATACTGGATCACTCCCTTATTGATGATTACAATCAGCAGGTAGGCCCTTCTGGGAACTCCAGGAAGCGTTCTTAGAGGGGCGGGTACTGTCACGGTTGATAAACCGTGATCTCAGCGTTTTGCACTTTGTGGGTGAAGTCTGTGTGTTACGCGTCAGCACTGATTAGTTTGTGGGCGTCTCCGCTAATTGTCATCAGCAACAGCTGTCACTCATTACTCATCCCTATATATTGGCTTGTCTAGCGTCTTGTGTTCGTGAGAGCGTTGTTTCATGTTTGTGACGTATGCTTTGCTTTCTTGTGTGTTTCTGCATTGGATGTCCGTGTCTCCCCGGAACCCCGTCCACTCTACGCAACCCACCACCAAGCAACACCACTTACCTTCGGCTCGCTTCCCCGCAGTTCCTGTGTCACCCTCTCCTGCTGCCAACTCACCTCCGCCTTCCGGATTCGTCACTCATCGCCACCATCCTGGACTGTGCATTCCTCCCAGCGTCATTTGTGTTTCAGTATTGTCTTGTATCATTGTCGTCATTAAATTGTATTAACCTCGCACTTGCTTCCTGCCACTCCTTCACCCAGTCGTTACAAAATCATTCTAATATGCTGATTTGCTGCTCAAGAAGCAAGCAAGAACAGAAAATAGAACAGAAAATAGAAATCTAACATTGTAGATGTCTTTACTGTCACTTTTGATCAATTTAATATGTACCTGCTGAGCAGTACACATTTAATAGTTAATGTATTATGCATTCAGTGGCAATAGAAAGTCTGAGCAATTCTGTCAATGGAGCAGAGAGAGAGTAGCTGAAAGACATTTATTCTAGGTCACAATGCAATAATGATCAGTAAAGCACATAAATGAATATGCATTGGTTATCTGCAGAAATCCAGCAGGCTCAGATTTTGTGAGAGCATGAATCATTTACCCACCTTGTAGTTTTTTACAAGTTTGCAATTCTTAACAAAATCACATATCTAAAACTTACTTGAACAAGGAAATACATGCGTGTCTTTTTTCACCAGTTTTTTGGGGTTTAACTAAAGCTCTTCACATTCCACACAGTCTGCATTCGCAGAATTGCTGTCTGCTTGGTTTTTAACAGGTTGTTTAATTAAATTAAAGTTAATACTAGTTTGCAGCCCTCTTCAGTCACTCTTTGAAAGGTCTTTGGGTGTTGATTGAGTGGATTTAAAGATAGCCTCCTCCGGAATTTAAACTTCCACTTATGATACTGTGACAATATAACATTTCAAAAGACTAGGGATTTTTTTTAATCTACATTCCACATGCATACTCACAGCCTGTAATTGGTGTAACTAACAAATAATTTTTAATGCAATCATATGGGTATACCTAACTTTCTGTGATTTCAACCAATTGGTCAAGCCTTTGTTCTGGTAAACATGCATTTGTCTTCAGTTTTTCTACTAAGGGGCTGTTTATGACATTTTCAGCTAAAAATGACTAAAGGTTTGCCTGTTCGTTTACTCGACAACAGCGTTTCGGGGATTGAAAACGCATATTTTTGAAAACAGGTTACAAAGTGCAAGTTATCGTTTCCATGTAAACACCCCAAATGGGAATCTTTGAAAACAATGGTGCCATGCATGTACGTAGTATGTGTAGGGAAGGAGACATGCGCAGTACGTGTCGATTTTAAATGCAAGAATGAACAAACATACACAACAATGGCGGAGTACATGGTACTTTCGTTGCTGCTCAAGAGTTTGCTAATGCTTCTTCAGCAAAGTGTGGATTTACTTCACCAATATTACAATCAACAGCAGAGACGCATCAAATACAACGTATAATCATCACTTCTCTACAGGTACTGTTTACTAACAAGGTGACAGCACCAACTACTGGCCCGGCATACATAATACAGCGTTTTTGGCCAATTTCATGGATATGTTTAAACGCGATTCGTTTTGAAAACGTAAAAACTTTTTAAAAACGCAAGGGAGATACTTTTCTTTTTTGACTACATCGTTGTCATGTAAACGTAGCCTAAGATCCTTTAGTGCTTGTGTGTTCTGCTCAGAAACTTCATGATCCCTGACAGGTTCCCCACCCCCAACTCACACACACACACACACACACACACACAAGGAACTTGGGGCCCCTAAACCGCATCCTGCAGCTGTCTCCCGAGTGACAGACTCATTTCAAACTGTTTTAAACTCAGCTATTACCTTTAGCTCAATGAGGCCAGCCCAAACCTGTGCATGCTGTACTATGGTCTGATTTTGCAAGTTTATTAACAAACACACAAAAAAAGAAGTCTAAAATGGGAATCTATCACATTTTTGGGGGAAGTGTCTTGAAACTAAATATAACCTTTTCTGCTTTTCTAGTGAACATTAAGCAATGATTCAGTTTTTGTGCTTCTCTAGTTTTCCTAAAGTAAACTGCTCTTTAAAGTGAACTTACAAATTTAAGTTATGGTTTGGTAAATACCTCAGTTTTGATGTCACTGTTGGGTAAGGTTTCTTACAGCTGGAGGGAAAAAAACTATATATATATATATAATTAAACAATGGTTGAATGTACAAATAGCTTTTTCTTTAAATAGATTTAATTACAATTAAAATGTTCTTAGTGATAAAAATTGACCTCAGGTTCTGCTCTAGCCCTTTTACATTACTATAAGGTAACCCAGAGCCCAAACATAAATTCCATTACTATTTATCTTTAACTATAATAATCAACACTAAAAATAAAAATTTGTATTCAAACATGTAAATTGCACATAATGCAGTTTTTAAATTCATTTCTAAATAATAAAATGTCTATTTATTGTTGAAATACAATAACTTACACAGTGGCTGTCATAACTTGTTTCATAAAAGATTTATTTAAACATACATTAAATAATTAAAAATCACTAACAGGTAAAGCAAAATATAATGATGTACATAGTCTAATATTTCTCAAAATGCTCTTCTGCAGACTTAATTTTTAATTGACCTCTGTCCACGGATGAAACACTGATTTAGCGATTACTTGAGATGTTCATTCATGTTTATTTTTGTGTTAAAACTAGTAATAAAATGGAAGGGATGATCGCGGTTACTCGTGCTCCATGCTGCCGTTAGAACTGAGGCATTTATACAGCGATCTGTCATGCCAAAGAGCGCCAAAATGGCATATATTGTCTGAATTTCCTGACATATTTTTCATGATTTGTTCTGTACTCATGTGTACCGAACCTAAAGACTTATACCAACAATTTTCAATACATGTGCCATTACACCCCAAGTGATAACTAATCACTGCATTTATTTCTACAGTTTTCCTAACAATTATTATTATATTTTTATTAACTCCTTAGACTCTTTTCACACCTTTTACATTTGTTAAAATGCATTTTTATCAGTCTGATCACAAGTCAATAATGCTATAGTCAAGTCACCTTTATTTATGTAGTTTACTTTTCATCCATAGCCTCTGTGCAATTAAGTCAATAATATTGCTGAATATTAACTGTACCCAAATAACCAGTTCTCCTTATAGTGTGGTTTAATTCCAGGATCCATCATGAAGCAGATCTTTCAGTATATTTCTTCTAGTTTGTTCTCCTTGAAGATCAGGATACATCACGCCAGCATTTGGTGGGGACTTGAAACTGGCCATAGGGTCTGTTCAGAAGGCTTGTTTGGTTCTCTTAGTCTTTGCTTGAGATCTGTACCAATGGCTGTTTAAATACAGGTTCAGATGTGGCCTAAAATGTTTTGAGCTTGTTCACTTTTTTCGTAAATGCATTCAAACAAATTGCTTTTGCAGTGTAGACACTCATGTAGTCGAATGTGTTTCAACTGGCACAAAATAACTTATGTTTGCCACCCGCTGACCTAACGAACTTTGTTATGGTGTGCCAAAACATGGTAAGACATGGATTACAATCAGGATCACCTTTACCATTTGTATCATTTCCATTCCCTTTCTTTCCATGCTTGCTTGAGTGCAGTGTAATGGCTTTGTTTTATCATATTCTTGCACTGCATTCATCACAGGAGACACATTTAAAATGTTAAGACCAGGTTTAAATGGTAATGTATCTCAGATGACCATTTATGACTGGATCACTGAAAATGCATCTTAATACCAGGTGGAAACAGGGCCTGAGAAGTTGAAAGTCATGATGAAACTGAAGTTGCAACAGTTTTTCTTCTGTATTGTGCCATACATCCGTGTGTAACTGATTATTGAAAAAGAAATAAAATGCAGGACTGGACTCAATTTTGTTGATTAAAATGAGACGCATGCGTTATACTCAAATGAATGTGAGCTTGAAGTCAATATGCATGTAAAATGATCAGAGAAGTTTGGCAACTCAAAAAAAAAAGACAGAAAGAAAAATATAAATGATAAATAATTAGTACAAAAGTGAATGTTGAATTTCATGCAGACTTTAATCTAATACAGACAGAAATGTCAATGTTTTTAAGTAATTTGTTTTGCACAGTGTTTTTCTCTTTAGCACGTTCATTATGGATTTACATCTGTTTGCCTGCTTTTTAGGTGAAATACCAGTTTATGATCCCAGTACTGCATAATGGCATCCTATCTGATATAAAAGTACATTTCACTGTGGTTAGGGTGACCATATGAGCCATTTTCCCAGGACGCGTCCTTGCCAGGATTTCTATATTGCCTAAAACATCCAAAGTAGTTTGACCAATAGCATGCAGGTATGGTACATAATCAACCAATCGTGGCGTGTGAGACGGTGAGATCTACAGAGAACGATCAAAGCAATGAAAAAACACGTACATGTTAGGTGTTTGTACCTTCATTCATCTTGAAGCGTCACTGCGCACCGATCATTGTATGACACCAAAGAACCAAGAGAGTGATTTGAATGCATAAGGAGCCGTCTGCTCTGCTTTCTATAGCTCTTATGAATGTCATACTATGATCGATCTGCACAGCACAAACAGCCAAAATCTGGATATTTTAGGTAATATAAAAATCATGGCAAGGACGCGTCCTGGGAAAATGGCTCATATGGTCACCATACAGACTGTGGTTATGTCTGGGTGTATGTAGCATATTTTAGGGCTCCGTAGCTATTGTGGTCCTGCTAGAGATCTTCTTATGTCCTAAAATCTGTACTCAACATGAATAGCTTCTTACCTTAACCCAATGTCTATAAATGATGATTTTTTTATATATATTTCTAAACTGACTGGACCCAACATAAGTGGCATTAACTTGTGCACAGCCAGTAGCCCTGCAATCAGTAAAGAAAAATCCTGGTGTCCTGCTACACTGATTTGGTCACTGGTCCATTACTTTTGTTTATTTATTTACATATTTATTATTACTTTATATTATTGCCTGTCTAATGGATACAAGTTATTTCGAAGTTCGTCTTTCAGTTGTGACCAGTGGATTGGAAAATGAAACATGATAGCTCAATAAAAATTAAATTGATAGCCTAATAAATCATAGATTTGCTAGTGTTGTCTGCAATGCTGTTTACCTCATGTCCGGTGAAGGGAGTCTGCACACACACACACATACACAAATACACACAAAAGCCCTGCATGAACATGCAGCATAATGAAGCAAGTGTTTTATCCTGTTGGATCTCATATCTGATTTCTGTGTGCGAGGTTACAAACATTTCTTCCTTTTTATATGTGCATTTCTCAAAAATGCACTCAACACATGCTAAATATGTACTGAAGTGCTGAAATGTCAATTACTTCCACGCATTACTTCCCATAACTTTTGGCATAAAGATATTTACTGGGGCTGGGTAAAAATAAAATAGATTTTTCGATTTTAGTCAATTCTCATTTTTACGAAACGATATCAATTCTTGAATCCCAAGATTAGACTAGCCTGTTTTAGTTAATGAACAGAACACTGTAGCGCACCTCCCATCCAATAAATCACAATAAAAATAATAATAATAATAATAGCATTTAAAAATTTGGCATGTACTGTACCTGATATATATCCAGAATAATCAATATTTAACTGAATTTAATTGAATCAAATTAAAAGCTTGTAATTCAGAATCAAATGGAATTGTGAAATTTGTGTCGAACCCCAGCACTATTATGTGCCTGACCATAAAATGATTAAAGAATTTGGGTCTTGTCATGTCCATTTGGAGAAAGCACATTTCTATCATGACAACTCTTGGAAGATGTGAGCGTGGTAATAGATATGACAATATTGATGTATTTGTATTTGTCAGAATAGATCTGCTATGCTGCTGAATTGCTGCTGCTGAAGTCAACTCACAGTCAAGTCTGCTTTATTGTCAATTCTTCCACATGTACAGTACATACACACAGAGAATCGAAATTGCGTTACTCTCAGAAATTGCGTTACTCTCTGCTGCTGGTTATTGCCGTTTTTGTAGATTATTTCTGATGCTGCAAAGCAAGTACTGCCAATACATACTCCAATATGGTGCTGTATTTAAAACATACTGCTGCTGCAAAAATAGCATATATAATAACCCGTAGCAGGTCTATACAGGTGGAGCTGGGGAAGGTGGAGGGTTTCAGAGGAACTGCTCGAATGAATACTAACCAGCCATTTAAATGTAAAGCAGTAAGCTTATTGGCTGCTTATACAACATGAAACAGTCAGCTTGTGCCAAGTATTTTAACATTATGCAGATCATCAGTTTGAGTTAAAGACCCATCAGCTTGTAACTTTTGCTATTTTTCTAACATTTTAAATGTTAGTATTAGTCAATTTCATTTTTAAATCTGAATAAAAATCAGTTAAATGTTGACATTATCCTACAGATTTCTGTAATCATTGAATCAGCTGCCTATGAAGTGATGCACAATATGTTTTGGAATACAACAAATGTGTTACAGCAAACACATTTATTATAATGTAAGAAAACATATTTCTTACTGACCTGAGCTCATCACCTGTCCCAGTCAAATGATTGTCTGTCTTTTCACCAACAGCCCTCAGTGAACCATGACTCCCTCCTACTCACCCCCCCCCCCCCTGAATAAGTGGGAAACTAGGTCATGGAGCCAGGCTGCCAGTAGTGGCAGTGTTCTGTGTCTCTCTCTTTTTTGAAGCTTAAATAGGCCTTTTATGTAACATGGGGGTGGGGGATACATGTTCGTGTAGACGCTATATGGAAGTGAATCTCCCAGCAGGTCAGGAAGGGAAATAGTCTGAGGAATTACTGTACACTTCTCTCCCTTTTTTCCTTTTTTAGTTCCTGGAAAAAATGGGCTTCTTTTATCCAACGATTCTGAAGCATATCCTTTGAAGTAGATTTTTCATGCTTTGCACGCTCAGCAACCATAGCTGCGCATGTGTGAAATAGATTGAATTAAGATAATCATAAAAAAAAAAAACCTTGTATGCAACTGTGATTTATCGCTTTTGTTTTTACAGGTTCTTTTCTTTTGCTTTTACCCATATTTTGATCCACATAACTTTTTTTTGTTTGTTTTTTAATCTAACTTGTAATGCATGTACTGTGTTCTGGAAAATGTAATTTCGGTGTTCATGTTGATTCCCTGTTGACCTTTGATGTTTTCAGCAAATGTTTTGATTTAGTATCTCAAAAATATCAAGAGGCATGACTGTCAAATAAACAGTAAAATAATGTATTCTTTATATTTTGTATCCACTTAAGTGTACATATTATTAAAAATATTTAGAAACATATTGTCCTAGGTAACATTATTATAAAAATAAACACATTTCTTTCAGTTTTCATTTAAAATGTATTTGAGTCATTTGTACTAGTTATTGTTTATTGTGATTTTAGAACATTAACTTAAAAGTTACAACAAAATGCAAAATTTCTCATTCCTTTTTTTTTGTTTTTAGTTTATAATTTGTCATCTAATAGTTCTATTTTATATTATTTCAGTTCACCAAATGATTTTAATATTTAAAGTTTTAATAGACAGTAACGGCACTGGATTATCATGAATATATATATATATATATATATATATATATATAAAGACCATTTTTTTTTCTTTCAGAAATGTAAGATATTTTTCATAGAAGGGGTGTGTTTAATTTTAATGTGTTTAACTTGATAAGCAAATCAACTGCTTTATAATGTCACAAAGTTACATTTACAATCATGGTTGTGAAACTAACGCAGTCTCAAGGCGTTCCATACTGTCCAGATGTTTGACCCCCTTGTTTCCTGTGCAGGAAAGCATGTGCACATCTGCATCCTTTTCTTGCGACATCATTATCTGCTTCTGCCTTTCGTTACAGGCGAGTTCTATACCTGGGACAATGGATATATTGAGTAAGGGGGTAAATTAATGTTTTGACATTTTCAAACCTATACACAAACTCTGGAGTGTTGAAAAGAGGAGCTGAGAAGAACAGATTGCAGAGCTGCCCATCGTAATGCAGAGCTTTGATCTTCCACCCTGTCGTCTTGCGTCGGAGTTCTTTGAACTGAGTGCTTGGGGTGAAACATGTGGGTGTTGGGCATCTTTATAGGGTTTCCTGTGAAATGGACACTCATGAGAGGTGATCGAGGGCAAGGAAACCCCAGACGCCCCTCAGTTGGATCGGGTCGTAGAGTGACAACACAGACATGATCTTCAGTGCCTTTTGTATTGTGTATATAAGGGTGAGTGTTAGACAAATCAAAAACCGAGATAGTTGACAGGTTTCCATGTCTGAAATACTTTTGTCCTGACTTCCAGAATCAACAGTTTCTGAAGGTCACTATATTATGATGAAGTCATTGTGTTTTACAGCTATACATCACCAGTGTTAAGTATTTGGCATAATTATTAGTTTCAATTATTGGTTCGTAAATTTATTTACATTACATTTTGTAATTATTAGGGATGCACAATATTGGATCTTTGCCAATATCCGATATGCCGATATTCTTCAAGTCATTTTGGCAGATAGCCAGTGCAGATACCGATACCGATATATTTCCTTTTGTTTGGAAACAACACCAAGTCTCTCCTGTGCAGAAATTATGAACAAATTATTTTAAATGTTGGTTAGGCCAACAGCGCCCCCCTTTATAAATAAACCATCTTACCAGATGGGCATCAGGACCTGGGGGAGGCTTCCGCTGCTCCTACTGCAAGCCTAGTGACTGTTGACACTATCACACACCATCTTGTATGTGCATTCTTAAATGCAGGGATCCAAAAGGGTGAATCTAATCATAATTCAGGCTAAAATTTGCTTCAGGAATGACAACACTGCTGATGTGATCTAATCACTAGCACACCCTCAGCATGTGCGAGTTAATCATCTTATCAGCAAGTCGTATCGGCATATTTTTTCATATCGGGCTGATGACGATATTTGCATTTTAAGATATTATCGGCCGATTCTGATAACGGTCCACTAATATCATGCATCTCTAGTAAATATAGTTCAAGTTAAATGGCATGACAGTACTTTTAGAAAGGATTAAGAAGAATTACGGAGAGTCAATAAATTATGAATAATGTACTGTCCTTGAATGAATGTAATCCATAAAAAGTAACTGTAATCTGATTGAGCATTTTTAAATTTAATATTCTTTAATTATGAATACATAATTTTTGAGCACATAATCCAGATTTTACATTTAATAAATTACTACCCAGCACTAAAAATATGCATATATTTATACTATTATATTATATCTTAGTATTTTGGAGTGTTGGGAGACCATTCAAATCAAATCAATTTTAGTGCATTTTTCATGTGCGACTTTCTGATTGGTGGACTTTTCGGCAGAGAATCATGGGTAATTTAGTTTTTTCCACCACAAATTCCACTATTAAATTATTACTTTTTAAATAAGTTAAATTAATGTGAACAGCTGGGTTCAGCAAAAGAATGTATGGTCAGTTAACACCCTCAGAGCTCACAAGCGGTCTGTCTTTTAAGATTTATCAGTTACTGTTAAAAATATAAATCTATATTGCTCTATAGTACAACGACAATATGAGAACGATATGCATGTTAACATTTGAAACAATTGCTTATTCAACTTTAACCAGTGTAACACCATAAAACCCTAAAAGACCATAAAAATGTTGAGAACAACTTTACAGCTCAAAATATGTTTTAATAGAATAGAAGAAATATAAGTTAATGTAAGTGTTTTTTAATTATAAATTCCATATTTATTCAAATAGTAATTTATGTATTTTAGTAAATACTAACGTAATCACTTGCGCTGAATTCATTTTGAAATGTTTTCTGCTTTTGATAGAAATCAGCAAATCATCATATTACAATGAGGTCTATACTGTCACTGATTTTAACCACTTTTGGGTCAGGTTCATCCAATCCAACCTTACATATGTCAGATAATGTCAGCACAGTACTTCGAAGTGTGTTGTGTATAGTAACTTTAAATAGTCAGTCATTGAGAGTCTGAACAAGGGAGTATATTTACATTGCAGTGATGTGCTGGTGATCCTATAAACATATGGATTTAGCACACACATTCCCTTATTGATGCATTTTCACTGCTTTCTCCTTCAATCCAATTCCTTAGTGATTCATTACGGTCTCCAGAAAAGGAAGCCAATGAATAAAATGGCCTCCGTTTCCTTTTTTCTGCATCTCTTTGAAGTGTTAATGAAGCAGCGGCTGCGTGATTAAGTCGAGATGGCTATCTGAACCAGCGTACATCGCCTCGTCTTATGCACCAAAGCACGATAGCATGGCCCCAATGTTAGACGAGAGACACTGGCTCTTTCTCCCCCGTTACTTGCGGTGCTTAAATTATTCATCTGGTTTGGGGAAGCCCAACTCACTGAACAGGAAGAGAGTATTTTTAGCCCGAAGTCGGGAGTGTGGAGGTCTGAGAAAGCTAGTCTTCCTCCCGGGACGCTCTCGCGTGTTTGTTCTCTCTTCATTCTTCTCTCTCGTGTCCTTTACTCTCTCGCTTTCTTGCGTGAGAAAGATCTGAGTAAGGAGGAGAGACTGTGTTACTGGGTTACCCAGTTCTGTCAGTGAGCCCGGGGATGCTCCTGCCTTGAGAACTTCTAAAATGGTGTGTCATGAAGACTTTCATAGGACATTTTGTTTACCATTGGACTATCATTCTCTCATTGCTAACATGCCCTCTTCTCATGCTCACATTTTAACAAATAGGCATGAGCTCTGTACATAACATCACACTGACAGGTTTTACTCCTATATTTTCCTATAAAATTGACTTAAATGGAACATAGGATGCCCATTTTCCACAAGTTACTACGATTCTGTGGTCTTCATGAAATGTCTGCAGCATACTTTGGTTAAAATCCACAGAAGGTCGTATAAAACAGCACCCTTTTTAGCTTGTCAAAAACAGCTCTGTTCACAGTGAGCTGTTTCAGTGCATGTCTCTTTAAATGATAATGAGCTACTGGTTACCCCACCCCTCTCTTCTGTTTTTGTGTATTTGGTGATGCATTACCATCAAAAGCAAAACTAATCCACTGTGTCCTCAGTGGCTCTGATGTTGGGAAATAATGAAGACACTTATGTTCATTTTTAGATCCAACTACAAAACATTGAGACATTGTTGTTGCTACAGCTGCTTGAGTGCAGAGAAGAAGGTGTAAAACCTACAATTGTCTGAGGAAATATGCTAATACAGGACAGTCCGTCAGAAGTCAATGGCGGGGAAAACCAAAATGGCTTGATAATTGAGACTGGTTAGGTTTTCGGTAATAAAATATGGAGTGAATGGATTTTTGTAATTGTAGGGTGGTTGTGTCCAAACACTGCTAAGAAAAATGTATATGCAAACACCACATAAAAGGGAATTTAGTATCTGATGGAGAAAAATGAAAATTATGGCATTTACTTACCCTTCACTTGTTCCAAGCCTGTATGAGTTTATGTCACGAAAGAAGATATTTCGAAGAATGTTGGTAACCAAACAGTTGGCGGCAGCCATTGGTTTCCATCGTATATTTCCATACTCTGGAAGTCAATGGCTGCCATCAACTGTTTGGCTACCAACATTTTTCAAAAAAATGTTTCCAAACTTGTTTCCAGTTCTGAAAAGATCCCTTCAGTGAACAGTTCTTAAAAGAATTTGGGTACTTCTCATTTCTTATTTGTGCATCCTCATTTAGTTTCCTGCTACCTTTCCTTGCTTCTTTGCTTCACCCCTCTTAGGATATGGAGGAAGGATGCAAGGAAAGAAAATGAGGACAGAGGAACCAAAGGAATGATTATTTGTACATTGGAATATTCTAGACCACTCAAGTGTCACTTTAAAGCGTCATCATTTGGGCTAAAGATATCTGCCCTTATGTTGTTAAAGTTTGTTATTAAAGATATTCATAATAAATATAAATAAACCAAGATGCCCTGTTTAAATATATGACATGTATGATTTATTTAAACTGTAAAGGTAAAATATAAATTAAAATTATAACCAGGGGTGCACATAAGTGGTCCGCAGGTCCGCATGCGCGGCCAAAATAAAAAATGCGTTGTATAAATATGTTCTGACAGTGCATTTGCGTACCGACATGGTTGACAGCTGTTAATACACAATTACCATTTTGATCACAAACTGTACTAGATAAGTTTTATTTTCAACCTGAAAGCATAAATCTAGGCTATGCAATGCCGTTTTCAGAACACAATGCAAAACTGTGACATGCATCCATAGACAGTAAAAGAAAGCATGCATCCACTGATGCTCTATAATCAGCAGCAGTGCTAAATCCGGAAGCGCGTATATTTACTTGCCGGTAACCTGCCAAAATAAAAGCCTGCTGATTTTAAGTTTGAATATGATGAAAACGGTTTTATTTATTTATTTTTTAGACGCTTTTATCCAAAGCGACTTAAAATTGGGGAATACATAAAGCGATTCATCTTTAAGAGGCAAACAAAGAAAGTAGTAGTAAATATTAGCATTTATTTTTAAATTTACTATAAAATAAATGTATTTGTGTTTAATACTAGGACTGACTTTTATTTTTAATAATATTATCACACACTGTTATTTAGATTATTTACTATTATTAAAAAAAAAAATGAAATAAATAAAGTGCATTTATATTATAACTTTTATTAGTTCATTTTTTATAATGGGTCACTCTATATGCAGTGTGAGGACCAAACCAAATCTCCAGGTTCTCTTATGAGAACCAGGCTGAAAAAATTATGTGCACCCCTGATTATAACGACAGATGTGAAGGGGCAGGAGAATTTATATGTGCATCAGGTTTTTTCGATGAAAAAGACTTCCGTGTAGGATACACATGAGTATCCTCACTCATAGCTGCTCTGGAAGCATCCTCACTCCTCATTACTCGCATCCTCGTGGTACAATTAGAGAAATGAGATGTCCTTTAAGATGGCTGAGCTTGATTGGTTTCCGGGTCACAAGCTTGAGGCCGCAGAACGAAGAAATGAGGAAGGATCAATTTGAGTATTGAGAAGCACAAACCTTTTTTTCTTTTGGAAGTGTGAAGAACATTTTACAACCCAGGCTCATTGGATATACATGTTTCTGGCTAGATTTCTGCAAACCTGAAATACATGTCTTACAGTACATTTTGCTGCACTTTACAGGTGACATGTTGACAAAAAAGTGCTAAGAGCGATATCATTTTTGCAGATGTACTGTATGTTTATTTAACAACCCAGTGACACATTTTTTGCTAAATTATACTGTGGTACTTGCAGCATGTCTCACAACAATTTCAAAGTAAATATGCAATGACTGGCACTACTTAAAGGAAAGAAAACCGACTCTGGCAGCGTTTTATTATGTTGGTTAACACATGTTTTATGGCAATATGAAAATGAAATGTTCTTTGGGTAATGCAAAATAAAATCGCATTTGAAATAATGGACCCCCTCCCATATGGAAGCATAAGGGTAGCAACATTCAATTTGGGATGTAATATGCAAAATGACAATGCAATATGTAAAATGACAATGCAATATGTAAAATGACAATGCATTTCTGTATTTACATTTACATTTTCCAATAAATTTGTGCAACGTTTGATGCAAAATGAAAATGAAAATTAAATTACATAATTTTCATTTGCCATTTCATACACCAGTTTTAATATGTAAAATGAATTCTAATTTGAACGCGTTATAAGTTGCAAAATTAAAATGAAAATGTATTACAGAAATGATTGGATATGTATAATGCATTTTGTTAATGCATTTAAGAAAAAATAGCATTTAAATGATAAATTTGCCACAGTTTTTGCTTGAACATGTTATACATATCCAATCATTTCTGTAACACATTTTCATTTTAAAATTAGTATTCATTTTACATATTAAAACTGGTGTATGAAATGGCAAATGAAAATTATGTAATTTAATTTTCTTTCTCATTTTGCACCAAACGTTGCACAAATGTATTGGAAAATGTAAATGTAAATACAGAAATGCATTGTCATTTTACATATTGCATTGTCATTTTGCATATTACATCCCAAATTAAATATTGCTACCTATATGCTTCCATACTCCCAAACCTAACCTACAATGTTAAAGGGTTAGTTCACCTACAAATGAAAATTAACCTGTTTTACTCAACTTTAAGGCATCCTAGGTGTATATGACTTTCAATCTAATCCAAACGAAGTTATATGAAATATTGTCTCGGCTCTTTTAATCTTTATAATATCAGTGGACAGATTGACTCATTTGACTCGTACCTGGTGCTGAAGTGAAGTTTGAGTTCGCGTCTGAAATGTCTCTGGTTTGATGTGGTGATAATGACATTCTGTGACTAGATAAATGCAGAAAAAGAGAAAGGAGATTGTGGGCAGCAGTTGTGGGGTGGCAAGTTAGTTAAATATTATTAACCACGTTAAACAGAAAAATTTGATTGCCTGCGTTAACACGCTAATTTTGACAGCACTTATATTTATAATATATTACAATACATGAGGCCTTTCTTCAACCCCTGGAGCTGTGTGATACACATTTTATAATGGATGAATGCACTTTGACTTCTTTTGGACCGTAAAAAAAAGTGCTGGGACAATTTTTAATATGACTCCAATTGGATTTGTCTGAAAAAAGAAAGTCATACACAAATGATACCTTGAGGGTGAGTAAAACATGGGCTAATTTTAATTTTTGGGTGAACTAACTCTTTAAAAAAGGCACATAGATAAAAACATTCACTGAAGCAACCACATTGTTCTACCTTCTTTCTGTGAGGCTTTGAGCTCTTTTCTGGGTGCTTGTGAGCGAACTCGTACACTGAGCTAGTTATGTGATACAAACGTCAAAATGTATTAATTTACAAATCATGCACAAGTGTTTTGAATAGCATAGTGTTGTGCAAGGAATCAGTCTTTAATAATTGATAATCTGTGTGGCACAGAACAAAAGTTGATTCACTGTTTTAGTGTTCATTCCAGGTGGAAAGCCTGCAGCCATACAACATACTGTATTTGTGTAAAGAAAGTCGAAAATCTTTCCCTCTTTCGTTGCAATATTGAATTTAACATGAGTATGAATGACATTTTGTTAGTGTTGGTGTAATGGGACAATTATCAGCGAATTAATTAAATTTTTGTTTGTTCCTTAAACAAAGTGATTAAAAGTACAAAGTGTTTACATTCTTAAAAACATTCCACACACACACACATACACACAAAAGAAAGGTTCAGAACAACATGAGGGTGAGTAAATGGTGATAGATGTTTTTTTTAGGTGACCTGTTCCTTCTAAAAGGCCCCATAAGGCCTGCAGCCTACAGGAATTCTTGTTCAGACAACAAAAACTTGTTTTGCTGCAGTCATGTCAGTTTGTGTTATAAGCCGCTAAGGATATATATCATGATAGTTCCTCTTAGTCATTCTAACTGGTGTTGACGTTATGTTTGAGCACTGCCTGACTTAAGAAAACATGTTGTAGAACAGAAAGTGAGTAGCTGTTGTAATGGCTGTAACTTTTTACCACTAAAGAGTAAAATGAATAAGGGTACATTGGCTTAATAAAAAAAAATGAAGTACACTTTTGAGCTTAAGGAGGTTTACATGATACTGTTTTCAACTAAAAAAATTCATATTTTTATGCATTTTGGCCATTCATTCACACAACAACAGCCTTTTGTGTGCAAGAAAATCCAAATCAGGTTTCAAAGTGCAAGTTCTTGAAAACTATAATGTTATTGTCTCCATGTAAACTACGAAAACAGGAATTTGTAAAAAATCATGTCATGTTCATGCTTATTGTGTGTTGAGTCTAGGAATGCTAATAGGCCTGTAGTGTTTCTTTACAAAGCTACATTGCAAACTACTGGCCTGGCATGAATAAAACATGGCATTGTCACCTGTACGTGAAACATTTCTGTTCATATATTTATTTCTGTTCGTATATTTTTGTTGTGTAAACTTAGGTTAAGATTGCTGGAGCGGTTTTTAGTATAGCCTAGTTTTCCAGTTGGCGCTAATTCTGCCGCTAACTAGCACTGATTTACAGTTTGTTCTTTATCTTTAAACCTTAAGATTTTAATGCAAACACGTGTCTGTAGTAAAGCTGCCAAGATAATGCATTACAGTGTGTTTGCTAAATCTGAAAATATAAATATTGTTTAAAAGTACGCTATTATATGGTGAAAATTTGATCATCGGCATAGTATGTGCATAGATTTCATAGCTAGACCTACATCATCCGCTGGAACGTCTCTCTCTTGTGAATGCGTGTACGACGAAGATAGAGATTACAGTCTATTAAGTTTTAAATATGGATATTTCTCTTACACAGATGCATCAGTTTGCTTATTAACCCACAGAACCATGTAGAGCTATTTTTATGATGGAAGGATGCCCTTTTTTGTGCTTCAAAATCTCGACCACCATTCACTGCTATTATGAAGCTTTGAAGAGCCTGGGATTTTTTTAAAATATAACTCCGATTGTATTCATCTGAAAGAAGCTAAAGTCATATACACCTATGATGGCTTGAGGAAGAGTAAATCACGGGGTAATTTTCATTTTTGGGTAAACTATCCCTTTAAATATGTTTATAAAAGAAATATGCAGAAAATAAAGTAGCTGTTGCAGGGGCTTTAATTTTTTTACCACTAAAGAGTAAAAAGGTTTAGAAAAGTTTTTTTTTTTTTTTTTGGTCAAAATATATAGTTTTAGTTGAATCTCATTTTACAGCTAACCCTGTTTCACAATTTGCTCTATTTCACAACCTTAAGTCTATTTGAGTTGTATGCTAAGGTATGCAAAACATTTCACTATAATCATAGTATGAGCAGATTTTTCTTTTCTCAACAAACCACGCGATTTGATGAACCATTCATGTCCATTGGACAAAGAGTCTTGAAGTTGACATTCAGTAGGAGTTATTCCAATATCTTTGCCTTAGCAAACATAAGTATGCTTAAAATAATAAATCGCAACCTAACAGCGAACCAGAGGTGTGTAGCACAATACATTAGCCTTGGATTTAACTCCTCCTTCTCAAATCTACTCTTAATTCCCACTCCCAACATATCCTTTTCTCCAATTAGCATTAAAACAGAGGTTCACCGATTAAAAAAATAACATTGCTATGAAAACAAACACACAAAGCGGTGTGAGAACAGCACTGCTGCGTCCTGCAAATATACAGCAGCAAAGCGGGGCAGCACACGGCCAGCCCTTTATTTGATGTAATATACTTTGACATATTGAGACTAATTTTTTGCCTACAGACCTAAACAGCTGTGGCCTAATTCTGTTTTATCCCCCCATCCCCCCCACCACCACATTTCGCCTTGTAAGGCAGAGTTATTCCTGGCATATGAGGTTTGACGGTGCACTGCATTGTCATACACTATGACCACCCAGTGGACAGGACAGTAGCCTTGGGATTAATATATGGAAGGGGGTCAGGCCGGGCCCACAGGATGGGCTCTGATGACTGTGAAGCTAAAGAGGAAAGAAGGGGAATGTGGTGATCCAACTGTTTACATATCCCCTCTCTCCCGCACTGCCCAGCGTGCTAATCACCCTGTCAAGTTAAATGAGCATTCGCTGTGTGTATATTCATATTTCTCTGGGGAACAAATAATGGGGTCAGTGCCAGGGTCAAAATGCAAACATGTTATGCATAACTAATGACTGTTGGAGCAGTTTTGTGAGTCATGTTTAGTTCTTTGTCTTCCGATTAAGTGCCTGTTATACGTGTTTGTTTCTTTCATTTCAACAGAGCGCACGGAATACATTCAATAACTACACAAATTCAGTTTTATTTTTAAAGTGTTTTTAAGTTCTCCTTGCTGCATTAACAAATAATTTTGATAGCCAAATATGTGGAAGTGAAAGCTACCATTTTGTCTTTCTTTCTATACACTGCCATTCAAAAGTCATCAGTGTCCATTCTTCAGTGTCACATGATCCTTCAGAAATCATTCTAATATGCTGATTTGCTGCTCAAGAAATATTTCTTATTATTATTAATGTTGAAAAGAGTTGCGCTTCTTAACATTTTTGTGAAAACCATGATACTTTTTTCCAGGATTGTTTGATATATAGAAAGTTCAAAAGAAGCCTTTAGAAATGTAAAACAAAAAATCCAAAACTTTTAATCAACTTAAAATAAAACTTACTGACCCTGCTGTCACGTTCGGTGTTACAGAGAACACACAGGAGAGAGAACCAATTGCGGGTATGTATTTATTAAAGGGGCAATCCAAAGAATAAACAGTCCAGGCAGGGGTCGATATCCAACAAATCCAAACATAAACAAAACACGAAGACAAGGCAAGGCAAGGCAAGATGACGGACATGAATAAACATCAACATTAAACAAGGACTCCGTGACTAAGACTCAGACAGACCAGGTATAAATACACAAAAGGATGATGGGGAAACAGGAGACAGGTGGGGAACAATCAATTACCTAAACAAGGAGGAAGGTGACCAAATAAGGAGACAGGAAGTGATAAGGTGACAGACACCGTGAGAAAGGAGGACATCTAGTGGAAACCCAGGGACACAACCCAGACACTGTGACAGAACCCCCCCTCTACGGAGCGGCTCCCAGACGCTCCACGACAGACACAAAACAGACCAGGAGGGAGGCGGACAGGTGGAGGCTCAGGGGGAGGGATGGAGGGCCAGAAAAGAAAGACATTGGAAACAGGCACCAGAAAGTAACCACAAAACAGGAAGACCAGGAGGGAGGAGGACTGGAGGAGGTTCAGGGGGAGGGATGGAGGGCCAGACTACAGAGAGGAACAGGGACAGGAGTAAATACAAAAACAACAAACAAAAAACAACATGAAGCCCCCCAGGGCGGGGCAGAAGACCACCACGTCCTTGTGGTCGAGGCCAGAGTCCTCCAGGGCGGGGCAGAAGACCACCACAACCGTGTAGTCAGGGCAAGCGCCCCCCAGGGCGGAGCAGAAGACCACCATGTCCGTGTGGTCAGAGCAGAAGCCCCCCAGGGTGGAGCAGAAGACCACCACGTCCTCGTGGTCAGAGCGGACGCCCCCCAGGGCGGAATGGAAGACCACCACGTCCGTGTGGTCAGAACGGAAGCCCCCCAGGGCGGAGCAGAGGACCACCATGTCCTCGTGGTCAGAGCGGAAGCCCCCCAGGGCGGAGCGGAGGACCACCACGTCCTCGTGGTCAGAGCGGAAGCCCCCCAGGGTGGAGCGGAGGACCACCACGTCCTCGTGGTCGATGCCAGAGTCCCCCAGGGTGGAGCGGAGGACCACCACGTCCTCGTGGTCGATGCCAGAGTCCCCCAGGGCGGAGCGGATGACCACCACCCCCCTGTGGTCGATGCCGGAGTCCAACAGGCCCGAGCAGCAGCCCACCCAGTGACTTGACTTGACTCTGAACGTCCAACGGTGACCCGCCCTGACTCTGGAAGGTCATCAGTGACTGGCCCTGACTCTGGAGAGTCCACTGGGACCTGACTCGACTCTGGACGGTCAACAGGAACTAGCCCTGACTCTAGACCGGTCTTGGGCACCGAATCGGGAACGGCATCGGGCACCGCCTCGGCCTCGGGAACGGCATCGGGCACCGCCTTGCCCTCCGGAACCGCCTCGGCCTCCGGAACAGCCTCGCCCTCCGGAACCGCCTCGGCCTCCGGAACCGCCTCGGCCTCCGGAACAGCCTCGGCCTCGGGCACCGCCTCGGCCTCCGGAACAGCCTCGGCCTCGGGCACCGCCTCGGCCTCCGGAACAGCCTCGGCCTCGGGCACCGCCTCGGCCTCCGGAACAGCCTCGGCATCGGGCACCGCCTCGGCCTCGGGCATCGCCTCGGCCTCCGGAACAGCCTCGGCATCGGGCACCGCCTCGGCCTCGGGCATCGCCTCGGCCTCCGGAACAGCCTCGGCATCGGGCACCGCCTCGGCCTCGGGCATCGCCTCGGCCTCCGGAACAGCATCGGGCACCGCCTCGGCCTCCGGAACAGCATCGGGCACCGCCTCGGCCTCCGGAACAGCATCGGGCACCGCCTCGGCATCGGGCACCGCCTCGGCCTCCGGAACAGCATCGGGCACCGCCTCGGCATCGGGCACCGCCTCGGCCTCCGGAACAGCATCGGGCACCGCCTCGGCATCGGGCACCGCCTCGGCCTCCGGAACAGCATCGGGCACCGCCTCGGCATCGGGCACCGCCTCGGCCTCCGGAACAGCATCGGGCACCGCCTCGGCATCGGGCACCGCCTCGGCCTCCGGAACAGCATCGGGCACCGCCTCGGCATCGGGCACCGCCTCGGCCTCCGGGACAGCATCGGGCACCGCCTCGGCCTCCGGGACAGCATCGGGCACCGCCTCGGCCTCCGGGACAGCATCGGGCACCGCCTCGGCCTCCGGAACAGCATCGGGCACCGCCTCGGCTTCGGGCACCGCCTCAGCCTCCGGAACAGCATCGGGCACCGCCTCGGTCTCCGGAACAGCATCGGGCACCGCCTCGGCATCGGGCACCGCCTCGGCATCGGGCACCGCCTCGGCCTCCGGAACAGCATCGGGCCCCGCCTCGGCCTCCGGAACAGCATCGGGCACCGCCTCAGCATCGGGCACCGCCTCGGCATCGGGCACCGCCTCGGCATCGGGCACCGCCTCGGCCTCCGGAACGGCATCGGGCACCGCCTCGGCCTCCGGAACAGCATCGGGCCCCGCCTCGGCCTCCGGAACAGCATCGGGCACCGCCTCGGGAACGTCCTCTGGGCCTTGAGGAACGGTAGACGCCTGTCTCCTCCTCCTCCGTCCTCTATGTTGGCGAGCCGGTGACACCTTATCTGGAGACTCAGGCGTTGAGTCGGCCATCTTGTGCTGTGGCCCCAAGCTGGCGGCCACCTTGTGCTGTGGCGCTGGGCTGGCGGCCATCTTGTGCTGTGGCGCTGGGCTGGCGGCCATCTTGTGCTGTGGCTCTGGGCTGGCGGCCATCTTGTGCTGTGGCCCTGGATTGGCGGCCATCTTGAGCAGTGGTGCTGGGCTGGGGACCGCCCCACCGGAAGAGACCGGAGTGGCTGGGGCATTCCACAGAAGCCGATGCTGCACATAGTACACAAACTCCCAGTAGTCCAGTGTCTCTAAATGTACCATCTCCTCCTGAGACACTGGATCATCCAGCCCGCCGTTGAAGTAGTCCTTCAAGGCCGCATCGTTGTATCCCATACCCTCGGCCAGGGACCAGAACACTTGTGCCAGGGCACCCACCTCATTGCCCTCTTGGCGGAGAGCGATCAGCCGGAGATACTTAGCTCTCCGCTCCGCCATCTTGGCTGGGGAACGGGAAAAAAACATACCGCTGGATCTCAGTGCGACGGAGTCCTTCTGTCACGTTCGGTGTTACAGAGAACACACAGGAGAGAGAACCAATTGCGGGTATGTATTTATTAAAGGGGCAATCCAAAGAATAAACAGTCCAGGCAGGGGTCGATATCCAACAAATCCAAACATAAACAAAACACGAAGACAAGGCAAGGCAAGGCAAGGCAAGGCAAGGCAAGGCAAGGCAAGGCAAGGCAAGATGACGGACATGAATAAACATCAACATTAAACAAGGACTCCGTGACTAAGACTCAGACAGACCAGGTATAAATACACAAAAGGATGATGGGGAAACAGGAGACAGGTGGGGAACAATCAATTACCTAAACAAGGAGGAAGGTGACCAAATAAGGAGACAGGAAATGATAAGGTGACAGACACCGTGAGAAAGGAGGACATCTAGTGGAAACCCAGGGACACAACCCAGACACTGTGACACCTGCACTGTAGAAATGTTTTCATTCATCCAATATATATATATATATATATATATATATATATATATATATATATATATATATATATATATATATATATATAAGGTTAATGATTCAAATCTATATTTTATAACTTGAGCCAATGAAAAATAAATAACTTGTCCTAAACAATATTTTTATGTCTATGAAAACTATTTTATAAAACCTACCACAAAGTATGTTTTTCTTGTTGAAGAAAGTCAATTAATTTAAATTCTATTTTTGATCAAAAGAAACAAACAAAAAAGAGATTTAATCAAAACAATAATTCTCATTTAAGAAATATTATAAATTATTCGTTTTGTGATGACTGGTGAAGTTTTTTGTTTATTACGCACTCTAAACCTGGATAAGTTGAATTGACTTTATAAAAATAAAAAAGAGAGAGAAACCCTTAAGGAAATTGGTTGCTTAAAATAAAATTAAAAAAAATCAATGTTCAGTTCAACTTAAAATATCAATTAATTTGCAGTTACTACACCTATATCTAAGTTCAATGTACTAATTTCCAAGTTAAATCTATATCCGTTGTTTTATTTTACCAATTTGTTAAGCAATAAATTTAAGAAAAAGTAAATAAATAAAATAATTGAACAGTCATGCCATTTTCTGTTTTATTTAAATTCAATTCCAAATGTTAATTTAAAAACACAACAAAAAAAGATTTTTTTCATCTGAAAACATTTCCCCATAAAACATGAAAAAACTAGGTTAACAAACTAACATAAAACAGTCCATCTCAGAATCACAATAAAACAGCATCAGATGTTAGAGAAAAATGTGTTTATTACGTTTGAAATCTGGATATTTATCTTACAAAAATGCATGGATTCGCTGCAGAGGGACTTTATTCACCCCCCGGAGCTGTGTGAGGGACGTTTCATTACAGATGCATGCACTTTATTTTACGTCTTCTGAACTGTTGACAACAAACACCCACTTACCCCCATTGAAAGGCTTGGAAAAGCAAGGACAATTTTTAATATAACTCCAATTGGATTATTCTGAAAGAATAAAGTCACATACACCTAGGATGCTTCGAGGGTATGTTAGAAGATGGACGAATTTTCATTCTCGAGTAAACTAACCCTTTAAGCCTTGTTTGTGAAACCTTAAAGGGGTCATATGATGCGATTTAAATTTCTCCTTTTTCTTTGGAGTGCTACAAGCTCTTGGTGCATAAAGAAGATCTGTAAAGTTGCAAACACTAAAGTCTCAAATCCAAAGAGATAGTCTTTTTCCAAGTTAAGACTCTGCCACTCCCCATAAAACGTCTCATTCTAACACTCCCCCACATGTCTACGTCACTATGTGGAAATATTTGCGTAATGCCACCCAAATGTTCACACAAAGAAGGAGTGGTTTCAGTAACCGCGGTTAGTTTTGAAGCAGTCGTGTCAGGGAGATGTTGTTTATATCTATACGAAAGCAAAAGCACAATTTTTGCCAATCACAAACCGTCTCTGGAGGAAAAGAAAGAGTGATAAAAGGTAAATGGCAAAATATAACATCCATAGAACTAATCTAAAACAAAGTTTTTACCTTCTCATCCACAGCTCATTGAATTCACACAATCACAGTGACAGAATGGTGTTGATAACGGACTCGCAGCACCAGTGTGTGGGCATGGTCAGGAGATAAACTAAATAATAAGAGTTCATTTAACCTTGATATTTTACATTTGTCAAAACAAATATGTCTTAGTTGAGCTCTTAATGAAAAATGTTTATATTTATCAATGTTTTGAACTAAACAGAAATATTACTTAAGAAATAAAACAAACAATGATGAATTTAATTGAAAGACAAATTATGAATTGGATGAAGCACTGCTTGAAAACCTTTAATGATTGTGTATATTTTGTTAGATTTTTTTGTTTACATAAGAAGATTAAGTTATTTTCCCAGGTTGTGCATCAACCCTGCAAAAATCAACTGATAATTGAAAAGTGGACATAAGTTGTCAACACTTTCTAAAGCTATTGTTATAACCCAGCATATATTCAAATACTGTATATACAAATATTTTAATTTAGTTTTAGATGCATATTATTATTTTTTTTACGTTTAAAGATAATATTTGTCTCATAGAATGTTTAAAATCCTACTTAAATTTACTTTTAATCCTTAAAATTGACTTGATACTCACTAATTGATACATTTAACATTTAGCTATCTTATTCAGATGGCCAACTCCTCTTGTCTCGTAGGATTATACATACCTGTTCAGAACAAATACCTGTGTGGAAGAGTGCATACCAGCGCTATCACATCCGACAGGCTACGGCACGTCTGATGAAGAGCACCGAGGATAGCTGAGCACGTCATCAGCATACAGATCGAGCAGACGCTGTGCAGAGATATGTGTGATGATACCCTCATGCACGGCAAAATGAAAATGCTAAACTAGCGTGAAAATGGATCCTTTATTTATAGGGCTGTGTTACACTTGCATTCATGGTACATTTCTCATCTGTGTAACTTTGTTGCACATGTCACAAATGTAATGAAAAAACAAATAGAGCGTAAAATAGTTGCATATGCTATAGGTAGATGTCTTTTTAAAGAATTATGTGCCATAATGATCATGTTACAAGCATCACTATTATTCTTGGTCAATGTTATACTACTACACACATGAATGATATTTTAAATCGTGGAGCTTGTTGAGGAGAGGTGTACTATTACTTTTCTAAGTGATCTAACTTGTGATTGTCATCTGGTGTATGATAAAATCTTACATTTTGACTACAAGGCCCCCCGTAGCCCACAACAATATTATCCTAGTTTCGTATTTTATCTGTGGGCAGTCCAATTTTTGTGTAAATTAGCTATTTTATTCAAATGAGAATAAAAAAATGTGGAATTTATGTAAGTCATGTAATTCGTAATTGAATGCGATAAGACAAACACAAGTGGTTTTCTGCATATTACATATTATTTTTAGAATAAATTATATGTTATTATAAATTACATATATATTTGCACATTTTTCAAATTCATTATGATAAATTATATTTTTTCTTTTTCTAATTATATACTCTTTTTCTAATATATATAGGTGCATCTCATAAATTAGAATGTCGTGGAAAAGTACATTTTTTTCAGTAATTTACTCAAATTGTGAAAGTCGTGAATTAAATAAATTTAGTGCACACTGAAGTAGTTTAAGTCTGGTTCTTTTAATTGTGATGATTTTGGGTCACATTTAACAAAAACCCAACAAATTAGAATATTTCATAAGACCAATAAAATAAAAATAAAAAACATTTTTAATGAACTGTTGGCCTTCTGGACACACTTTTCCTTCCACTCAACTTTCTGTTAACATGCTTGGATACAGCACTCTGTGAACAGCTAGCTGCTTTGGCAATGAATGTTTGTGGCTTACCCTCCTTGTGAAGGGTGTCAATGATTGTGTTCTGGACAACTGTCAGATTAGCAGTCTTCCCCATGATTGTGTAGCCTAGTGAACCAAACTGAGAGACCATTTTGAAGGCTCAGGAAACCTTTGAATGTGTTTTGAGTTGATTATCTGATTGGCATGTCACCATATTCTAATTTGTTGAGAATTGGTGGGTTTTTGTTAAATGTGAGCCATCTCAATTAAAAGAACCAAAGATTTAAACTATTTCACTCTTGTGTGCATTGAATTTAATACTTGAGTTTCATAATTTAAGTTGAATTACTGAAATAAATGAACTTTTCCACAACATTCTAATTTATTGAGATGCCCCTGTATATATACAAACAAACAAAACATTAATAATTAAATGTTTTATGAGTTTACTGATCTTCAAGGTTCCTTCTCTTTTTAACAAATTAATCTAGAACTCTTCCTTCATCACTATATATATAAAACACACTAATAATATAATTTTTAATATTGATTCATATATTCAGGACCCTACAGATGTTCTTCAGATGGAACAAACAGTTGTTAAGGGATGAATTAAAATTAAAAAAAATAATTTTTAGTTGTTTGTAACTTATTTTATATTATTTTGAATAATTTTAAATCTTCTTTGGACCTCAGGTTGAGAACCATTGCCTACGACTGTGAAATTCATCTCCCTCCTTCAGTGAACACCCTAGAATCCACTTAGCAACCATTTAGCAATGTATTAAAAGCACTCAAAACACCTTAACAACCGAGTACCAATGCCCAGCAGATGTTGTCACATGAAAAAACTCAGATTGGTTTGTGTTGTCTGTAGAGGATTGAAAAGAACACGTGCTGAAGAGCAACTATAAATTCAGGATGTTAAACCAAAGCAGGTGTGCCTCTCGCCTTCCAGTGACACACACTCCTCGGTCCAGACTGACAGGATGTCTACCTGGAAAAGATCCATTCAAGCTGCATGATCAGCTATAGTTTCATGTTCTAGTCATTGAGAATGAAGGTTGGCCTGCATTCCTCAAGTCTACGTGTTACGATGAGGAATGAGAGATTAATCATGCCAGATTTACAGCAGTGCGTCAGCACGACTGCCATTCAACGCCCCAGTGACTATCACTCACCACCAATCTGATCTGCCTCATTTTCCTACAGAGGAAAGACTGCGCGGTGAGCTAAAGTTTATTTTCTTAACTAAGTGTTAGAAGCTTGTAGACACATGAAACCAATGTTTTTTTAGTTGAAGGGATCATTTACCCAAAATTAAAAATTATGTCATCAGATATTCACCGGTTTTCTTAAAACGTTCATGCAGCTCCTTTCCGTACAAAGAAAGTAAATGGTGAACAAATCTCACACAATCACATAGCAGCTTTGAATTATAGAAATTGATAAGTGATAGTGAACTCAATGTCCCACTGCTTCAAAATACAGCGTAATTAACCTGTATGGAAGGAGACAAATGTCAGGTGCCCTAAAGTGAAAAACATAGTGATGAAAAGGTGAAGAGGTTGAAAAATAACAATAGTAATCCTCATTCACAGATTCACAAAAACATCTTAATATGCTGTATTAGTATGCCAGGCCACTAGATGGTGCTGTCACTTTGTAAAGAAACACTACACACCTGCGCACATGCACATTCTTTAAGGATGTTTTCTCGCATACCTATAGAATGAACCGATAATGCTCATGATGTTACTGTTTCCACAAATTGCCATTTCACAAAGTTTTTAAAGTTTTCAAAGTCTTGCATTTTAAAGTTTGCATTTTCACGCCCCCAAAAAGTTTTTTGTTGCTGCATAAAACGTGTCCTGTTTAATTGAAAACAGGGTCATGTAAATGCCCCCTCAAATTAAAACTACAAACAAAAAAAAACTGTTACTTGAAATAAACTAAAATATTCTTATTAAAATAACTAAAAATGAAATAAAATGAATAAAAACTAAGAAGACATTTAGAAACAAACTAAGAAATATGTCAAAAATGAAACAACAAAATTGCTAAAACTTTCAAAATTAACAATGAAAGCAGAAAACATAAAAATAAAAAAACAATTATAAAGTCCTTTTTGGAGCTTGACAGCTGATCCCTATTCACTTAATGTATGGAAACGAGCAGCATGAACTTCCTGCGAAATATCTTCTTTTTTGTTCCATACAGAAAAGAAAGTCATGTGGATTTAGAGTGATGTGAGGGATTGTGGGGTTGAATTTTTCCCTGTAGCGTGCTGCGTGACCTCCTTTATTTGGTGTAGTTTATAGTGACAGCATCTGATCTGGGATCTGCTGTAAAGTACCATGCCTTACAGACAGCTCGGTGTCCAGCCCAGTTATGATTACAGGACGTCCCAGAGCTAATAACAGGCTTGTCCTCCCCTCAGTTCCTGTAGCCAAGGAGCTGTAATGTTAACGTTAGACACATACACAGTGTCATTATGCTCCACCCTGAGCCTACAGAGGCGCCCAGCCTGTCATTTCACAAGGCAGATCACAGGCAGGGGAGCGGGGGTCTGACACCACGGCCCGTACCACTCAAATAAATGAAAGCTTGGAGTAGGAGGGCAGATGAAAAGAAAGCGATCGGCTGGTGTTAAGAAACTACGGTGACCCAAGATAAGAAAAAATAGGAAACTGATATGGCAAATGTTTCATGACTCATTAGAAACTAATGTGGCTAAAGATAATGCATCAAGAATGATGCCTCATTTCTGTGGCTTGTTGAGGAGAGGTGGGATTTTCTTGTGATTTGTGATTTTAGTCTTTCAGATCATAGTGTCCCATTGGCTTGCATTGAAGGAGGGACTTGTGTCATACAGTATCTATTGATTATAATTTCATTGGGTTGGTAAACAACCACCCTAACGACTGCATAGCAATACTCTAAAAACACTCTGAAGAACATTACAGCCACATCACAACCATGCACTGTTACGAGGCAGTTTTTGCACTGGCAGGCACCACTTTTATTTGCTTCATGAATGTAAAAATCTAGTCAGCGCATTTCTAAGCATCAAATTTAACACAGATGAACAATATAATCACATTCTTATCTTACACAATAACATTTACTTACTTTTTTTCCATTATGTTTGAGTGAACGAGTAAATACACCACCGTTCATAAGATTTTAGCTTTTTTAAAAGAAGTAGGTCTATCTTATTACTGCATTTATTATACAGTAAAATATTTTGAAAGATTATAGTTTTACTGTCTGTTTTCTATTGTAATATATTTTAAAATGTTATTTGTTTCTGTAATGCAAAGCTGAATATTCTGCATCATTACTCCAGTCTTCAGTGTCACATGATCCTTCAGAAATCATTCTAATATACTGATTTGCTGCTTAAAAAAAAGGGTATCATCAATATTGAAAACAGTTGTGATTTGTCAGTTTTGTTTAAACCGTGATAAATGGTTTTGAATATTTATTTGAAATAGAAATCTTTTGAAACATTGTGTCTTATGATTTTTATACCTTATAATATACTAATAATTGAACGTGTCCTTGCTAAATAAAAGTTTTAATTTCTTGAAAAAAAAAAAATACTTGATGACCCCAAGCTTTATGTGAATATAAACCTGACATTTGGTTTATAACACATGAAAGTGTTCAGTGAATATAATTAAATTGAGGAAAACATTCTGATGCAATTTAATTTAGCCTTACAGCAAAAATAACTGGTTAACGTCTACTAAATTCAAGGAAAGTAAAAAAAACTGATCTGGATTCAGGTATGCACTCATGCGCCACCATAAAACAAGTCATGTTTCATATTCAGAGCAAATAAAACAAATGAATTGAGTAAATAAAGCCCAGTTAACTAACTGAAATAGAAAAATCAATTCGTAACAAAATGTTCAACAATTGCGTCGCATTAGATCATTACAATAGTTAAACTGACGGAGCAGCAAAAATCAATTTTCTGAGTGTAATTCCACGAGTGAATAGACAGACGCAGGCAAAATCGCAGATCAAGTTCGCTTGGAATCGCTGATGCCGTGTTTGGGAGTTAAAGATCATAGACCGGGTTAGGGATAAACAGAGGGTTCGAAGAGATTCAGTTACACGCCTACATCATCAGCTTCTGCTCCTCTGCATTAGTCTGTGTGCGACACTGTGGCCTTTAGTGGGGCGATGTGAGCTTCGTGTGGGCCTCATCATGAATAAAATAATGTTGGTATTTTAGCTGCGTTGAGTGCAGGGAAGGAACTGGAGCAAGAGAATTGCGGCGAGGTTCACGGCTGTTTTTTCCGCAGGCGTGGAGCGTGAAACGCACTAATGTAATCTGACAGTTCTGGAGCAAGTAGAGGAGGGCTGGACAGAAAAAGGAGGAGAGAAAAAGAGGGGAATGAGGAGAAAAACGAGGGGGAGGGAAGACAGCGAAAGTCCAGGAGAGATGGGGGATGATGTGGATGAGTGTTATGTATTGAGGTCATGAATGCAGAAGGCTTGATCTTTTGTGACCTCTGGAGTCCCTCTCTTTTTCTTTAAGTGATTAACCCTTTGTTTACGGAGTGACGAGGCCTCTCGGTGAAAGCGAGTGTGTGCAAACATCGGCGTAGTGTGATTATGCTCTATACATTTTTGCTGTATATTCGCTCATATGTTAAGGCTCTTTGTCCTTTGTTGAAATGTCAATGACGGCATCGAACCATGAAAGAACGGTTCAACGTCATCTGACATTTTTAACTTAACATAGTGATGGAAACACTTATCTGACAGAAGAAACCCTCGTTGTCTCCTTAGTTTACGAAATTGTACAACAAATCAAAAAATGTCAGATTCGTTCAATAAATATTGCACATCATTCAGTTTTCTGCACTGCAAATCTCTGTGGTGAAATATTTAGAGTTTAGCCAGAAATTAAATATCATGTTTTCACCCTTATGTCATTTTCAAACCCGTATGACTTATTTCTGTTGACCACTACATGAGAAGTTTAGAAGAACGTTCACGCTGCCCTTTTCCTTACAATGAAAGTAGATGAGGACCAGGGGCCGTCAAGCTCCAAAAAGACCAAAACTAGGTTATATCATAAATGTAGTCCAAACGACTTGTTATATTTAAGTGTTCTGAAGTCATTTTAAGTATTGAGTATTTAAGCGAGTAACACTCTGAAAATCGTATTTATAATTAAATAAGTACTTAAAATATTTGTATTGCGAACTGAATGTAGTGTTTTTAGACACGTAGATGCATGTTAATTGCAAAGAAATGTGAATTTTTTTTTAAAGTTTCAATTTAATGCAATTAGTTAAATGTTTCTGTTTAACCCGTTTAAATAGAACTTGTAGCACATCTCTGTTATTTCATAATTACTTATTGTCTTTGAAATATGGTTAAAGTTTACTACAGAATGGACTGACAAGCTTTCATATTAAACAAAAATATAATTAATGCCATTTCTATCAAAACTTTGTTATATATTTCAATGTTTATAACTACAAATGTGCAATGAAGTAGCAACTTAGTACATTTAAATTGCAAGAATTTTTATTGTAATGTTCCATAACACTACAGTTAAAATTATGATTAGTACGTTACATGTACTTTAGCATGTTAGTCTACACATCAATTCACACATGCCAAAAAATGGAAAAACAATTATTGAAAATTTACTCTCTAAATCTCGGGTCACCATTCACTTTCATTGTATGGAAAAGAGCAGCTTGAACATTTTGCTGAATTTCTCTTTTTTTTGTTCCACGAAAGACAAAAAGTGAGTTTTGAAAGAGTAAATGCAATTTTTATGGGTGAGCTTTTCCTTAAAAATGAATTATATCATCTTAAATTGTATGTTGCAGAAAATGTATAAAACATGCATATCATAACCACAATAAAATCTATTTGAGTTATAAAGTTAACATGCTCTAATATCCAGTGCCAAGTGCAGATTTTCTGTGCCAGTAGTAATCTGTTTTCCAACACTTAATAGGGTGAAGACACTTCCTCTAACTACTGTTAGTGACAGAAGAGGTTATTAAATATTTGATTCGCCATTTTAATTATTCATCAGATTTGTCATAATCACATTAATCATGTTATATTAAAGTTGTGCTTTACACTGTTGACTCAGATGTTGGCTGTTGGTGTGAATCTGAGTAGTTGAGATGCCTCCCAAAATCCTGCAGCCTTGGCAGCTTCTCAACACTCATGCTGCCCCGTGCCAAGAAAAAGCAACACCTGCAGAACTGAAACTCCCATTACTATGCATTTATGTAATGAAAAAAACAGTTTTGAATAATTAATGTATGGCGTTAACTGCAATGCTCAAATAGGGAAAAGTTTGCATGTTTAAGGAGCCAAATGAGGCACATTTTATGAACTTTTATGAGCTAAATTTAGAGCAAGCATGCCTGGGGAAAAAGAAATGATGCTTATTATTTTGGGATATATTAATTTATTAAAAATACTTAAAAAATGCAGTTAATACATACAATGTCTTGAATGCATGTCTTCTATGACCATGATTGTAATATCTGTATTAAAATTAATTATTTAATCAATTTTTTTAATTAATTTTCATATTTTTAAGGGAAACAATGTCATGTCATTTGACCTGATTTCATATTAAGGAGAGAAAAAAAAGTCTCATTAAAAGAATAAAAGTAAAACCTTTTCATGACGAGGGATAAAATAGGTTAGACAGCTAAATGTCATGTTGTTCAACTCCTTAAAACCTTAATGATATTTATGAATTAATAATAAATAATTCATTAATTTATTCATAATTAATTATATTTGTAAAAAATACTGTAAAAAATTATATTTAAAAACAGTTTTAGAAATAAAGGAAGATGTATATATATTTTTTTTTTTACTTTGTTATACCACATGATATTTTTTAGATCACTCTCACTGCATAAATACAAATCCAACAGTGTATGTTTGTATAAATATTCCAAATAGTCTCATAAGCTCATGAAGCAGTATGCATAATCATTATAAAAGAAAGTGCAAAATGCTTAAAAATACATTTACTGCCGAACACGTCAGCACGTCTCAGCTGGATGAACAGACTCACACACTCAACGCAGTGCAGGTGTTTGTGTGTTTGACTCCTGAAGTCATTAAGTTCAGTGCTGTGTTGCTGTGTTTCTGAATGGACGTTTGCTTTAGGAATCCTGACTGAGGTGATTTATTGGAATGTGACCCAGGGGCTGTTCCTGTGCTTGGGGTGGAGAGGTTAACCACGCACCGCCTTAGTCATCTGCATCCCTGCATTTGCTCGAATTTAAACCATTGTCACAAAGCTCCCAAAACTGCTCTAACAACCTTTAAAAGCCACCAATGAGGAAGACACCCAAATCAAAGAACGGATACAAACCGCAGTTCTTTAGAACACTACAATGAGTTATTCACGTGCTGGTTTCGGTCATTAAGTTGAGTTTTGTTCTGATGTATCATGCTCGTGGTGAGTCACGGTTTTGGGTGAATACATTTAGGTTTCTTTTTGAACAATCCCTGAGGCATATCACCTGATTTAACGGTATTAACGGTAATACTTCCAAGTCACAAGCCTAACCCATAGCTAGAATTAAACTGTTCTGTTCTCTGTATTGAATGTATCTCTGTTCATGTCTCAGTGCAAATAAACATTAATGCACAGATTGCAGCAATGTCTGGGTGGAACAGGGCCAGACCTGGGAGTGTCACTCATCTCTCTGAAGTCCACTGCTGCCCTCTGCTGCCTCAACTCCACAGGTGCCCACTATCTGTTCTTTTCTTTTCAACGAATTAATAGTGGATGGAATTTTTGTGATTTTCTTTTCCTTCTTTCTTTTTTTATGTTCATTTTCATATTTTCTGTTGATACAAAGTGCCAGTGGACATGACAGTTTACCCTGAACATACTGCAGAGAAGAATTTTTTTTGTCAAAATAATAAACCTTCATGAAGCACATAAACATTTTTACATATATGGCCATTTTCATTCATTTTCTCCCCCAGTCTGTTTATGTGCATTTAACTCTCTCTCTTTTTTCTGTATACATTTTAACCAAAAACTTCATGCAAGAAGTTCAGATAGATGGATTCTATCCACAGCTATTCATGTCTCTACTGTATTTATGCATTTAGCATTTTATATCTCTCCTCTACTGTGAACAATCGTGTCAGGAGGCACCGTTACAATGTGATGAGCGCCAGAGATCGATAAGTAACCAAAGCCTTGAGAAGAGAAGAGGCAGACTCGCTCGTAATGTAATCTGCTGGGTCATAAATCCAATCTGGTCTGGAGTGGCCGTGACCCCACATAACTCAAGTCACTCATTCATCATTCACATCACAGTTTATGGAATAATTAGCAGTTTTAAAAAGATCAATTTTTTCTTTTCGATCCTGGGTTGGTGCATTTGTTCTTTTGTTTCTGTTGAATGTGTGTCGGGTGATGTTTGACTGGTGGTTTAGCAGTGTGTGCCTCGTTCTCATCAATTGTATTTATTTATTAAAAAGTTGACAGCAATATTCGAGAGAGGAAAGGAAATAAGGGCAAGGGGGGAAACAGGTTCCTGAAACAGGATCAGGAAATGACAAACCTGTCTTGCATGTGAGCACAGTGACTCGACATGTTGGCGAATTCTATCTAGAGATAGATTCATGTATGTACTATTAATCAATTAATTTTCAATTAATCTGTTAATATTTGGTCATTTTGGGATTGTTGGCCAATTTCACACTTGACTAAAATAATATTTGGCTTTCTCTCGTGTATTGAAGATTGTTGTTGCAAATTCTGATGATTTAAATAAAAGAGTAACATCATCTGGTTGACGTAAATGAAGTTTGACTAAAGTTGTGACCGTTCCTTTTTGTGAAGATCTTAGAATCATTTAGAGTAAGTTGACACGAAAAACTATTTGTTGAAAAGGGTTTACTTTACTTTCTATTAAGTATCTTGAAAAAAAAGTATCACAGTTTCAGATTCCAAATTTTAGATGTCAAAATGTGCTTCGTTTCTGTAAAGATGTCACAGTGTCAAATTTTGGGGTCAGTAAGATTTTGTTAAAGAAAAAAAACAATATTTATATTCAGCAAAGATCCATTAAGTTGGTCACTAAAGACATTAAGAATGTCACAGAGATTTCTGTTTCAAACAAATGCTGTTCTTTTGAGCTTTATTTCATCAAATCCTGGGGGAAAAATGTCTCATGTTGAAAAATATTAAGCAGCGTGAAGTGTTTCTTAAGCATCAAATCACCATATTAGAATGATTTCTGAAGGATCATGTGACACTGAAGACTGGAGTCATGATACTGAAAATTCAGTTTTGCATCACAGGAATAAATTACATTGTAAAATGTATTCAAATAGAGGACAGTGATTTTAATTGTAATTTTTTTTTTAATCAAATGCAGTTTTGGTGATAAATGGGGCACTTCTAAACATATTGGCCCGAACAGGCCAGTATTGGACAACCACTAGCCTACAGATATCTCCAACATTAAAACAGACTAATTAAATATATATTCTGTTGTTGTCTTCAGTTGCTTGTGCTTCATCAAAATAATGCTTTGTTTAGAAATATTAGCTGGTATGAATAGGAATTGAGTCATGTGCGTAACCCAACAGTGACCTTACCTTTAGGCCCACTCCTAGCCTATGCTAGTGCCTCCGTCCGCGCACAAGCTAACAGGAAATGCAACATACTTCGGTCAACTTTGACCTCAGGGTCAAAGCAGCTGATTATGCCATTCATCCTGCGCATGCTAAGTAGAAGGGTCAGGAAGGATACGGCAAGGTCAAGGGTGACATATGGTCTCTTCCCATTGGCTAATCTCCTGTTTATCAAGTTTGATCACCTATTAAAAATGACAAGCCAAGGTCAAACCCACACAGCGGATCCTTTTGGACTGAAGCTTGTGTGTTGTATTAATCCTCTTTTTAATGAAGGCTCAATGCACACAGAAAAAAGCGGTTTCTACCCCCCCCCCCCCACCCCCCCGTTCCCTTGTTAGCTCGGTGCAGAGTCTCACAAGGTTAATATTTTAATAAGATTAATTACTCCAGCCAGTCTAATTAGATTTAACTCAAGAGAGTAACATAAACCGTCTCTCTTTAAACACATGACTGAGTTATGCCACCGATTGAGCGGGAAATGCTTTTGTTGTTGTAATGCGGTTCATAAGGGAATATGAACGTTTCAATTGCACTTTATACACCGGGGAGTTTAAGAAGATGCATCAAGGTCATAATATTCAAACACGGTACTTTGCTTTGATTGCTTCTATTATAAACACCGTCAAATTTCACAAAGCCATAAAAGTATTGATTGGATGATTCCACATCGAGTCATTCAGGATTTTAGATCTCACAAATGCCTTGTGTGCCACGTGTGGGAAGTATTAGAAACATTTGATACAGAATTATAAGGAATCTATATAATCTCATGGTTAATATGTCTGGAGTCAAAGTTTGTCTCAAGCTTCGTTCAGATACGAGTGTATTAGTGAAGCGTGTTAGTATGAATTCAGTCTGGCTTCATGCTGGGCAAATCTGGCAAAACTCAGTGTGGTTTCCCTAATGCTGTTATGTTCTTTAATTAAAGCAGGCCCGGACTGGAGAAATCCTGTTAACCTGGCAGCTGATTTGTCCCGCTGCAAAAACAGCAATATTGTGTAATATTTTTATGACTGCTTTCTATTTGAATATATTTTAAAATGCTATTTATTCCTGTGATTTCAAAGCTAAAATGAAGAAAAGGAACAGGGAAGTGAAAGTGCAGTGCAAGAGACAACCTTTAATTATTTTCCACAGCCTTAGACTAAGGGTTTAGACCTTTTTATGTGATGGCCATAGAAATAATAGGCTTGTCTGTGGTTTCGGAATTTGTTGTGGGAGTTTAGGTTATATACAGTAAAGAGGAAAAAAAGGGACCAAAATTGCTAATTTTTGGGGGGTACAACAGCTTGTCACTGTAGCAGTACTCTTAAAAGGACATATTTGTACCTTTTTATAGGTAGGCCTACAAATTATAACCTAAAGGGAATGAATTACTACTCTAAGGTACTAATATGTTCCTATTATAAAGATGTAATTTTAAGAGTACTGCTACAGTGTCAAGCTTCGAACCCCTTTTTTTTTTGTGTGTGTGGCCTGGATGAGTGTGAGATTTCCCGGCCTGAAATTGCATAAGTCTAGCCCTGAATTAAGGTTTTGGTCTGGCTGATTGTACCAGTTCTGTTGCTTTTAAATGCTTTATTGGGAATTATTTGTAGTTATGTCACCAAAACTCAAGTAATCAATCATGCTTTGAACCTAAAGTTGGCCTGCTGAAGTTTTTGTAGCAGATTTATCCGCTTTAGATGATGAAATCGGTCCTGTCAAAGCTGAGGAGAAAAGCCTGCTGAGGTTAGGCTGGTTGTGACTGGGGGCATATGGTGAAGACCCTCTTAGAGAGGCATTACTGTGAAGTAATCTGGGAAATGACACTGTCTGTGAATCGCAGTAGTGTGTGCTGGGAACATTTGTTGTGCTGTAATATCACTTCCTTTATTCTTTCCTTCACGCGAAACATGTTTATGTTATCAAGGCCAACAACAGAATGCTTTTCTTTGCCAAATTGTTCCTTCCTTTACACTAATTTACAATGGAAATCACAGTTTCCAAAAAAATGCTGTAGTTACAATTATTGTTACAATAAAGTCATAATAAATCATTATTGGGTTCCTCATCAAACCATGACAGAATATTTTTGTTTTAAGCTTTGCTTTTATGTTGTTGTTTTTTTTTATGCTTTTTTTAAATTGTTTTAATTTCTTTTTTTATTTGAGTTGATGTTTTTTGAAAATACAAAAGTTTATTTTTGTGTTTTAGGTTTTATGTTTTGCTTTTTTTGAATTTGTCTTTTTCTTGTTTTGTTGAATTTTGATTGGTATTTTGCTTTGTTTTGTTTTATAGATGTGTGTTTGCTGATTGCTAATTGTTTAGTTTTTGTTTTGTTATTTTGTTTTATTTAGTTAAATGTTTTGTTTACTGTTTTTGTGTTTATCAGTTTAATTTTTTATTTTTTTATTTGATGTGTGCAAATTAACTTTATTTTTGTGTGTTAGGTTTTGTTTTGTGCTTTTAGTTTTGTAGAATATTTTGTTGAATTTTTTAAATTGTAAGTTTTAAATATTTTATTTATTGTGTTTTGTTCCTTTTTTATTTAGTTTTTTGTTTTGTTAAACTTTGTGTTTTATTTATTTTTTGTATTATTATTATTCTTTTTTTTATTTTGTTTTGTGTTTTTTTTGTTTTGCTGAATTTTGTATGTGTGTGTGTGTGTGTATATGTGTTTTGTTTTGTTCTATTGATGTGTGGGTACTGATTAATACAGTAACTGTAGTATCTGTCTTTTGCATGTGAAAACTGTTTTTCATGATAATATTTGTTCTTTTTAGTGAGAGTCGCTAGCACTTGAAAGGTGGAAGGTGTATAAACAGTAAGAATATCTGTCCAGATCAAATACCTTCTCTGTTGTCCTCTCATATAGAGCACGTGCAACAGTCAAGGTTTCTAAATCGGGCGTTTGCTTGTTTGCAGTCCAACCCCTAGTCAATATTTAATTTTGGGGTGTATCTATCTATCTTGAGACATGTTTGGAGATGAGAAGGCATTTAAAAACAGAAAGCATGACTGTGTCACTTTGATTACTGAATGTCCACAGTTCTTCAGCACACATGAAGATAATGAAATGCATTTAGCTTATGTGTCAGCGGTCAAACCCAGCCATGGCGCAACAGCTGCAGCAGAAACTTGAACCTCCTCCGACTTCGTACTCGACTACATCCGCCCCTCCTCACCTCTACATGACAAAGTCCAGCACAGCCCCTCTCCTCCTCCCTCACCCCCTTCCTGACTGTCCTGTTGCATTCGAATGTGAAAAGCCTCTTATGTTTAGCTCGGGGAGGGGGTGTCCTTAGCGAAGGCTAATGCTATCATACAGGCTTGAACTGGATTGGGGTGATCTTCTCTTGACTTGGGGTTGTAGAAGCACTATGTGCTTTAATATTCATTTAGATTGGTAAATAAAAAACATGCCTTTGCCCAAGTAAATTCTACAGTTTTATAACTATGGGAGTTATATATAAAAGAAAATTCTGTAATATGAACTTTTTTTTGTTGTTGTAATTTTAGGCCTATATTGCAGAATAAATTACAGACCCTTTTAAAACATATTGTGGTATTGTAATACTGTGATATTTTATTTATTTATTTTTTATGAAATCAAGCTGTTTATTGTCATTGTGTAAGTAAAACAAAATTATTTTGTGTTTCTCTTGTTCGATAATATTTAAGTATTTTAAATACCTAAACATTAAATAAAAAAGAACATATGTAAAAAAAAGAATATATAAAGTAAAAAATACAAATAAAAATTTATATAGAATAAACTATTATAATAAATATGAGCCTTAAAATTATGTGTATGTACAAAAATAAAAATTATTAACAATTATTTAAAAGTAGAAAAATACAACTTTTGGCATTGTTATATGTTGTATTTTGATCTATACAATAATACCATGGTAAATATCCATGGAAAATCATGGTATTATAGTGTCCCAAAATTTTGAATGACCATATTTTTGCTTATTTACAGATAATAAAATGAAACAAAGCAGACCATAAATTCCAAACCAGTAGTGATTTAATTTTGTGGTTTACTGCTAATTTAAACTGTTTTCAAATTAGCTGCCTTTTTGGAACATGTTCAGATTACATGTAGACCTATAACTGAATTTCACTTGGATACGTGGCTGTATGTGAGTACTAAATATAAAGAATGGCAACATGGGAAAACATGGCTTCCAGTTCACTGTTGTGCTACAAGCTTAGCACGCTTTGACAGCAAAACAGCTCAATTTAATCTGTCCGTGCATTCAGGTTTGCAGCCTTTAACTGTCCGTGCACTTCTGCTGACTTTGAAAGAAGCCAACGAGAGAAAGGTAGAGGGAGGGAGGGGGCTTGCATTGTTCAGCAGGAGGGTAAAATAGGGCTATCAGTTCCACTCAGATAACCCCCGCATTGCCATTGGCCCTCCGGCCACACCGTGACCCCTGGGGCCTGAACTCGGCGGTCATGTGACCGGACTGAAACTGACCAGCAGGGCTGAAGCTGGGAGGCGGATCAGTGAGAGTCAGAGCAGAGGAGAGGAGGGAGCAAAGAGAAAGAAGAGGAGGACAAGGAAAGAGAGTCATGAGGCCTATGCTGTTCCTGAGGAGGATACATGTATGAATGGATGACAGGGAGACCTGGAGAGACATGAGATGGATTCGTGGGAAGGTAAGGAAAACCTCAAGAAGAGAGCAGATTTCATTGAGATAGGGGTTTGTTAGTAAGGTGGTGCGTGCTGATATCAGACTAATCGTGTGTCTAATGTACAAGCAAATAAGTCCCATTCTAGTATTATTAATGCTTCTGAAAGCTAAACCTGCTAAAGCTAACAGCTGTAGAGAGAACTGGACTGTGCATTTTCTCTTTTTTCAAGATATTTCCCCTTGAAACCTCAAAAACCTGTTCATTAAATGTTAGTAATCCCAATATTATGGATATTTCATTCAATTATCTGCTGTATTTTCAACATGAGTGCATATAAGCCCATTTTTTACTTGGTTGTCGATCACTTCCAGTTATTTTAACTGTACAAAAACAGTCTGTTTTGCTGCTTTATATTACAAACTGGTATTTGCTCTAACATTAATTTAATTTATTATCTTAATCATTAACAAACTGGTCTGTAGTGCAAATGTTTTTATTGCTTGCATATTCACAACAAAGCACAACCATTTTTAATATGTCATTCTTGCATAGTATTTGAATTCATATCCAGAGAGAGCAAGCATATTTACTTTTGGATGCAAATTTTATGATCATTGAAGCTTAATAGCCAATTGACTTTAGTTAATCAGGTTTGGTTTTGCAAAACACTGTATTTGGCAGTCAGAGTCTGTGTGTGTGTTTAGATCTTGTTAATTGATCTGAACGTGAACGTGTAGTTTATTCATATTATACAATGAGTTGTTTAGTTTGCACGATTTGTTTTATTTTCTGTAGAGCATCGTCCACCCTTGCTGCACCGTTCAGCTCATTTTTCTCCTCTCTCTCAGGAGTTTGGTTGTGTATTTAGAGGGTTTATGGCAATAGTGTGTGTGCTCTGTGGTATGCGGGCTGTGGCCCATCTGGAAAAGGTTTTCTGTGCTGAGCAGGCAGCTGTCTTCATGCGATTCGAGCGGGGGTGAGCAAGGCTCCATGCTCATCTGGTTAAACCCCCGATAAATTCACTCAACCCCCACGCATGCCCCCTGCATGGGTTTATCACTGTAGCCCAAACTTCACCCCTCAGGGCTCGAGATTTGATCAGTTTAACCACATAATTGTATCTCAGTTTGCTCTGTAATGGCGATAGACCTGTCTGGAGCAATAGCACAGCTGTGATGTCACATTAAAAGTCAAAAAGTATCGCGTCTTAAGACGGTCAGTGGGCAGCCTTGGACCTTGACACCCTTCTGCAACTCTTTAACAAAACTACTATTATAAAATCAATATCTCCAGTCCTCCCTAAAACGGGTTTCATCCATTGTTCCTCCTGCTCGTTTCGTTAACAAAAACACAGCATTGAGAAGTGTGAAGTGCATGCTAAACACAGACGTGCTGGCTACTGAATAAATGTGATATTAGCTTTCTGTCTGCGCTGTTAGTTTTGAGTCGAAGTTTTAGCCCACCGTTTACCTTCCTCAAAGGCTGGTGTGAAAATGCGTTCACATAATGACAGAAAGTGCAAATGGTCTCATTTACTTGTTTGGTAGGTGCTTTCATAAAAAAAAAATTAAAAGAAAATAAAACACCTTTTGATAAGTGAATGCCATTCAGCAAAGGTGTGATCTTGACTATTTCAGACAGCTAAAGTGCCCAGAGACTCGTTTAGGAATTAATTAGTCGCAGCATCTTGCATGTTTTATATAGTTTGCTTTGATGCTAATTGAAACAGCTTAAATAAATCTTCACACATTTCTCTTAGTCTAAATGCACAGATTTCTAAAAAAAAAAAAAAAAAAAAAAAAAAGCAATGCATCTAAGAAGCTATTACAATGTAGTTTCATATATTGTGAACATTTCAGTGCTTTTCATGTTGTTGTTTTTATATAGCATTGATCTGAACAGCTTAGATAAGAATTTAAATATATAATCTAAATATCGACACACTTTCAATTTATTAGTGATAGACAGACCATTATATCAGCCAAGCCAGTTTAGGCCAATTTGAGCAAATGCATCAGCCAATAATCACTCTTTTAATTAACCCCATAAATATTCATTAATATATTCATTATATGTTATATTATAATATGTCATGTGCCATTATATCAACCATCAGCCACTGCTTTTTACAGCGGTCTGCCATTTAAACCCCATATTGGCTGAGTATTAGCTGCTGTTATGCATTCTTAACAAGTGATTATGATAACAAGAGGTTCGCAGAGGAACCTGGGCGGCACTTTGAGAGCACTGTGGCTTTGTGGTTGAATTTGAATGGATTGGAAACTCGATTGGAAAATGCCACAGTATTGTACTGGAGAGTGAATATGTTCAAGGGTGGTATGTGAAAACACTATTGTGTGTGTGTGTGTGAGTGTGTGTGGGGGAGCTGAAAGGACACTGTACATGACTCCTCCTCCTCCTAATCCTATTCTCCTGCCGCCCATCTCCCCTGTTATTGTTTCCGACAGAAGGGGGTGATCTCTCAGGGTCTTCACTCATCCCTCTGTCTCCTTTTCCTCTTTTTCCTTTCTCTCGTCTCTGCTGCTCCGTTTTTCCATGCATTCTTGCCTCGGCTCCATTCGTCACTCTTCCATGCAGGAAGTCAGAGGGGTGTTTGTGTGCGCTCATACACACGGTGGAGGGGGATTCAGGTGATGTGAAGATCAATAACGGCAGAGGACATCAGGGTGTACAGGTTTAGCCGTTCTGGGCTAAATTTAGTAACTAAAACCTGTTCAGGAAGCATTCTTTCTGCTCTCCAACAAATGAGCCCTAACCAACATCTACACGCTCAGAAATAGAGGGTTTCTGCAGCAAAGCCATAGAGGAACCATTTTGTTACCTCAAAGAACCTTTAATGGAACAGTTCTGAAAACCATTTCTGACCAATCTAAAGATTCCTTTTACACTGTTAAGAACCTTTTATGGAATAGAAAGATTCCATGGATGTTAAAGGTTCTTCATGAAACCATCCATGCCTTTATATGTGAGTGTATGAAAAACCTGAACATCAAATTTTGAACAGTATTTTTTTAGTAAAACAGTCTCCTATAATCTTGATTTTCAACTTCAGAACACATTATTTTTGCAGTGTTAATCACTAAACCCAACCATTCTGCTCATCCTATACTGAGATCATTAGGAGATGTGAAGCTGTTTCACACAGAAAGGCCTGATAAACAAAGGTGTTATCTTGTGCTGTAGACTTATTGTTCATTTAAATGTTTTTTATGTCTTTAAATCATTTTAGATGAAACTAAGATGAAATTATTAAAATTTTCAGAGCCCTCATCTGAATTAATGTGTTGACCCATAAACCTAGATAGCTGATCCCAGAAATGGTGAGCTAAGAAAAACATCTGCCCTTGTGATGAGAGATCAATAGGGCACGATGTCTTGTGTAATGTTTGCAAATATTTCAGGTTTTGATGTGTTTTATCTGCTGATGGCCTTTATTGATTTTGTTAAGCTAACTATAGATGCTACTGAGAGGCCAAACAATGCCCAAGATGTTGAAACGCAGCGTTGTGGATGAATGCGTCAATACTCTGATGAAACAGGGTCTCAGATTATTGGACTTCGGATGGTTTATAATATACGTGCTTATTAAAAAGCTTGGGATCAGTACGATTTGTAATATTTTTAAAAGAAGTCTCTTTTGCTTACCAAGGCTGCAATTATTGAATCCAAAATAGAGTAAAGACAATAATTTTGTGAAATATAATTGTAATTTACAACAACTGTTTTCTGTTTGAATATATTTTAAAATGTAATTGATTCCTGTGATCAAAGCTGAAATCTCAACATCGTTTACTCTAGACTTTCAGTGTCACATGATCCTCCAAAAATCATTCAAATATGCTGATTTGCTGCTCAAGAAACATTTCTTCTTATTATTTTATGAATACATCCTTTCTTAATACAAGCATGTTTTTCTTTCTTATTTCAAAATTATTTATATTAAAAGAAAATCTTATTTCCCCCAAACTTCTTAACTGTGTAATGAATGTATATTTAACACCTTAAAATCTATAATGGTTCCAAATGGGAATAAAAATTTTTAAAAAAACGTGCAAAAATGGCCTGTTGTCAGAAACACATGTGCATGAAGCACAAAGCTTCTCTTCGAGCTCCAGGATTAGTTCAGTCTATGTAAGCGGGATGGTTTGCTTTACATTAAGACCGAGCCTAGTGTAATTACCACATGCTAATCCAGGCCTGTTGTGATGTTTATGAGATTACTACAGTGTGCAGGTCAAAGGGGGAGGGGAGCAGAGGCTTCTCATTCTTTCGTTCATGCTTTGGCTTTGAGAAAAGCTGAGCTAGTCATGACTTGAAATCAGTTGGGATAGAGAACAAACTTCAGTTGAACCAGCATGTCTGTAATTTGCCCCAGATCACGGTTTGGCTTGGCATTTGTCAATAAAAATTAGATCTCAATTGATTTTTGAAATAATTTGATTTGTGTATAGACCGATTTGATGGGGTTAAGCTTCTGCAAAAAGTGAAAGATGTGTGTATAGATCATGAGTAGAAGGAAGAGTTGAGTGCTAAGAGTGGAAAAGTACAGGACAGTGCCCCCTCCTCATGCCCACTCAGCTAGGATCGATTGTAATGGAAACGAAAGACAAAGCCCTCGTAGAGAGTTAGACCTCTGTCTTTCTCTTTCTCTCTCTCCCCATCCTCCGCTCTCTGCTCGGCTTCATCTGTTCTGTCCTCCCATCCTCCGCTGCTGGGACACAAACCTGCCCGGACACATGGCCACTGGCCTGCCAGAGATGCTTTACAGAAAACACACACATTCACCACTGCAAACAGAGTTTCTGGAATTGTGTAAAATAAGAATACATGAATAGTGTAAAGACAAAAGAAAGTATAGACAGTCAATATTTTCTTTCAGCTTTCAGAAGGTGGCAAACATCAAGTTTACATTTTTATTGTTGTAACAGTAACTGTAGTAGAGTTCATATTATATTTTAATAATTTCATGGTAAATTTTAAATCATTAGGCTGCATTTATTCGATCAAAAATACAGTAAAAGCTGTAATATTTTATGTTAATGTGTAATATTGTGATAATATTTATGTTAAAATGTAATTTATTCCTTTGATCGGTTCAGTATCATTACTCCAGTCACATGATCCTTCAGAAATTATTGTAATATGCTGATTTAAGAAACATTTCTTATTATTATTATCAATGTGGATCAAATACTTTTAATTGCAGTAAATAGAAAGTTAAAAAGCATTCATTTGAAATAGAAATCTTTTGTAAAATTATACATGTCTGTACTGTCACTTTTAATCAATTTAATGCATTCTTGCTGAATATAAATATTAATTTAATTATTTAAAAAAACTAACTTTTCCACCATAGACAGTGTTCATATTTTCACAATAATCTATGATGTAAAAAAACATTTCCATGTTTACGTTTTCACTTAAATGCTTGAAATTTATTTTGTAGACAAAAAAAAATTACATATGGATTTCTGTAAGTAATCTAGTCTAGATATAATGAGCATTCATTGTGAGATTTTCTTTTTTTAAATACTGTACTTTTGTTTATCTGTGCTTTCAGTCAGGATACTGATATCAGTGTCACTGTTTAAACTGCAAGCGCTGCATTTCCTGCTTGTGGTAAAGTTTGGAATGAAACCCGGCCTGACCTCAGGGTAACAATGCAGGTTTTAATAGGTGCAGTGGGGGGTCTGAGCCCTGTGTGTGTGTGGAGGGTGGGGACACAGCAACAGGAAAGATTCTAATCAATGGTTTTTGATGAGGTAAACAATTGCATAAGGCTGGGTCTAACTAGTCAATAACATCATATCATATTTCACCCCATATCTAAAGCAACAAATAAGAAAATTAATCAGATCAAAAGTTTTTAGATTTTGTTGGGTCACATTATCCTTCAGAAATAATTCTAATATGCTGAATTGCTGCTCAAGAAACATTTCTTATTGTTATTAACGTTTAAAAACAGTTGTGCCGCTTAATATTTGTGTGTACACATGATGCAATGTTTCCAGGATTTGCACTGAAAGCTCAAAAGAACAGCATTGACTTGAAATAGAAATCTTTGTGACATTATTAAATGTCTTTACTGTTACTTTTTTATTTTTAATTCCATGCTGAATACAATAATCACTTTTTTTTTACACTGTCCCCAAACTTTGACACAACATTTTACTGGAAAATGTGCCATAAAAAATTATTAAGCAATGATATTTTTTTATGATATAATTGTCACGATCCAATTCCCCAATATAGGCTACGAATTCAAAAAGATTGTACAAGAATTCCAGAACTGCAAGTAATTTTCCCCAAATAGGCCTAAGAATGGCAGTTGGTCCCAGCTTTTCCGGAGCGTGCATGTGAGTGACAGGGTGGAATGAGACGGGGCGGAGGGGTGTGAAGTGACGATGTGGGATCAAGTGTGTGAAGGTGTGAGAGAACTCCAGGTTTATAGGGTGGCCATGCACTTGAAAGAGAGGGCGTCAAATTTAACCAATCAAAGAAGGCTCAGGGTGTGAATAAAGGAAGCCAACTTTGGAAGCTGTGTTTTCTCATTAAAGGAAGTCAGTAATTTCACATACACTGGTCAATAATTTATGGTTTCAAATGCCTCCTGCATAACGTAACATCTGCCAGGAATTCCAGGCAAATGGTTTGGGTAATAAGGAAGGGTCAGTGTTACAGTACCACAAATGGAGTTCCTCTCCATTTGACAAATACGTCATCAAGGTATGAAGTCACAGCCAAAGTGTATTTGACTTCTGTACTTAATCCGGATTCATTTACTCACTCAATAAACATCATATTAATATAATAAAGTTGACTTTTGTGTGTTAGAGACAAGCAGTTTATGGTTTGCTAACAGATGCATCAGTTTTAGCACTGATAAACAGTAAAAGAGTGAAAATGTTTAGATTTGAAAGACTCGTATGAGCTTTTTCTGACAGTAAGCTCTTGTATTTGTGAATCCTGCGGTCTAGTATAGTAAAGCTCTCGGTATGTTAAAGTTCACCACAGGAATCTCAATGCCAATGTCATTCAGATGGAAATAGCGCATGCTTTTAGAAGTCTTCTATTCTACAGATTTAACATATTGGTGAGAGTCTGTTCGCATATTCTCAACCAGTGACTCTGAATGGGAGACATACAAAAAGAGACCCACTCATGGCGCTTTTCCACTGCATGGTATAGCACGGTACGGTTCACTTTTGTTTTTGTTTTTTTTTTTCACTGAAAACCGAGCCGAGTTGTACCTTTCAGTGGAAAAGCACCATAAGTAGGGCTAAAAATATAGTGGTTCAATATTATTTAGCCTTTTGATGATATTCAGCATGTATCTTGGCATTTATGCAAATTTGTCAGTCAGAGGAACCATAATTTTCAAGCATTTAGGTTTAATTTTTGTATGTAAATGTAACTTCTTTGTCAAAAAACTTTTTTATGAAAATTGCATATTCATTCAACCAGTTCATTGATTCACAGAAATTTATTGCACTTACCAAATCTTGCACTATTTTACAAATTTCCAAAATATAAAAACCTCAGAATGTTGCTTCATTTTATATCACAATTACTCATTTAATTGTGGTTGGTAAGATGTATTAATGTTTTTGAAAGTCTCTCATGTTCCCCAAGGCTGCATTTATTTGTTTAAAAGCAGTAATATTGTGAAATATTACAATTTACAATGACTATTTTCTATTGTAATATATTATAAAATGTAATTTATTCCTGTGATGCAAAGTGGAATTTTTTGCATCATGACTCCAGTTTTCAGTGTCTCAGTGTCTCAAATCACTCTAATGTGCTGGTTTGCTGCTCAAGAATTGTTTTTTATTATTACCAATGATAAAAAGAAATTGTTGAGCTGCTTAATATTTGATAAAACGAAAGTTCAAAAGAAAATGGTTTATTTGAAGTCTTTACTGTCACTGTTGGTCAACTGAATGTATCCATGCTGAATAAAAGTATTAATTTCTTTAAAAAATATGTTACTGACCTCTTTTGAATGGTAGTTTGTATTTTAAACGTTTAATATCAGACTGATTGCTTTTCTTGTGACCCTTTGCTTTTACTGATGAAACAGAATGCAAGAAAAATATTTACTGATTATTTCTTTTCCAGTGGTCACCTGTCTGAAATTCATTAGTCATCTATCAGTTCATTTGTAAATCATTTCAAATGTTTGTAAGCAAACCCTCATGCTTCAAGTCAAAATACAGACCTTTAAACCCTCTGAGAGACTAAACATTGTCTGTAAAGTAAGACTGAAGGCCCTACACTTAACATTCGTATAACCCTCGACTGTATCCCTGCACTGCTGACCCTCAGAAACACTGAAGCGTCGCCGCTTTGAAAGCCCACAGAAAGCCATCCGACAGAAAAGGCAGCATTTGCACTGTAATCATACTGTCCTATAGAGGAGTAAAAGGCATGTCAGATGGTATGAATGGCCTGTGGAACTCCCTCTCATATTGAGAAAGAAAAGGCACTGGGCCATGACCCTGTTTTTATGACTTGAACTCTCTGTTAATGGTCCACAGCCCCAGCCCCGTCACATTCTCTGTCTGCAGCAGAGCTTTTCCTTTTTTCCCCTCGCTCTTAGATGCAGAAATGATCTTTGTTTGTGTTTATCCATTTGATGCTTTTTCCTGACATTTCCACTTCAATAAGCTGTGGCTCTTTCACCATGTTATGCTATCACCTTTACACAAATATATATATTTTATTAAACCTTTAACCAGGGAAATAATCACATTGAGATAAATATCTCATATATATATATATTTGTATATACACATATATGTGATACATGAGGCTTTTATGGCTCATATAGTGTAGTTTATTGAAGAATATGGGTGGGGAAATACTTCCGTTTTTGGTGCAACCACCAGTTTGGTGCAGTTGCTGATGTTTGTATCAAAAAATATGTATGACCAAAAATAATCTGAAATTCTGAGAGCTTGTTACATTTTAATGTAACAATATAGTTGTTATTCTATACCTAGTTATTCTTACATGTACTTTAGAAAAATCTGTAAAGTCTTAACAGCAAAAAGACTTGAAGATGGACATTTTTACAATTATACAAAAAGGCCTTTGACTTGATAAACTTTTGATTGCTCAACTTTTTACAAACTAAAGCATTCTTTATAGCCTCTGATTCATTTTTGTGAGTCATTTTTTGAATTTGATTTGAGCGATTTTATTTTCCGCCTCTCAGTTTGACTCCCAAACAATTGGTTGAATCTCCAAAAAGAATCAGAATTCATTTGGAGCCTGTGTCTCTCGTCCGTGGGCTGTTGATTGTACGTACAGCTTCATTAGGCAGCGGACGGGGGCCTGTCTTCACTGTTAGCTGATCTCATAGTCCTGACAGCGGGTAAGTGGGACAGAGAGAATTAGGGGAGGGTTAATGTTTCCACTGTTCTTGGTTTGAACCCGTTCTTCGCTAAGTCAGCCGTGACGCCACAGCAGCAGTGAGCAAGCACATTCCTCTTGCGGCCATGCCATTCACTGTTTCTATGGCTCCCACCCATCTGGTCAAGGATCCTGTTTTGGCCGGGGGAGGGTGTGTGTGTGTGTGTGTGTGTGTGTTACAGTGTTTGTTTGTCTTGTTGTTGTGGGAATAGGGTCCTTCAGTCTCAATTATTTTTAAGTTACCTACTTCTTTTCTACAAATGAAACAATGATTTTTGGGAAGTTTCTTGAAAGTATCTGATGCATTCCTAGATACAATTCGGTTTGAAATAATGCATCAGATTTTGAATGAAAGGCAATAGGTATGTGAAGATAGGTTAACCCACACAGCCTTAGTAGCGTCCAAAAAAAAGTTGTAGATAAAAATATATTTAAAGACTTTTACTTTTTATTAAAAAAAATTCACTGTATTATGTTTTGTGATGCTTTTATGTACAAAATTGTGTGATAGAAATGAATACTTTTATTCAGAAACAACAGATTAAATTGAACAAATCTGACTAGTAAAAGAAATTTATAATGTAAAAAATGTTATAGTTATCTCTTTTCACTATTTTCACTAAAATATTAAGCCGCACAACTGTTGTCAGCATTGATAATGATAATAAATGTTCATTAAGAGCAATTCAGCATATAAATTGATTTCTGAAGGATCACGTGACACTGAAGACTGGAGTCATGATGCTGAAAATTCACAGGAATAAATTACATTTTGAAATAAATATTCTGATACAAAATAGTTATTTTAAATTGTAATAATATTTCACAATATCACAGTTTTTGCTGTATTTTTAATCAAATAAATGAAGCCTTGGTGAGCATATAGATACATCTTTCAAAAGCATTACCATTCAGTAAAGGGGTCAGTAATGATTTTAGTCCTGGTTTCAAAGACAGGGCTAAGACTAAACCAACATAAGGCCATAGTTCAGTTTATAAATGTGCGTTAGAAAAACCATTACTGGTGTTCATCTTGAGCCAAAACAAAGGCACTGATATATTTTAAGATCAGCCAGTGCAAGGGTCTTACAGTTGAAACAGCTCAGAATTACATTTAAGTCTAGGACCAGCCTTAAGCCTTGTCTGTGAAACCAGGGGTATGTGTATGAATTAAAGATGTACAAAAGATAGTCATGTAAATGGTGGCCAAATAATTGATCTAAAATATACAGAATACATTCGTATGCACATGTGTACATCTACATATGATCTCAATCTCTGTCTGTTTGCGTTTCTCTCAGATGAGCAGGCTGAGCAGCGCTCTTGTCTTATTTGCGGAGACCGTGCCACAGGACTGCACTATGGCATTATTTCCTGCGAGGGCTGCAAGGGCTTCTTCAAGCGCAGCATCTGCAACAAGCGCGTCTACCGCTGCAGCCGCGACAAGAACTGCGAGATGTCACGCAAACAGCGCAACCGCTGCCAGTACTGCAGGCTGCTCAAGTGCCTGCAGATGGGAATGAACCGCAAAGGTGAGCCAAGACAGTCATATCTGTCACCTTACATAAACATACAACTAATTCTAGGTTTTGCATGTTTTCAAGCTGATTCGAGCTGGATTAGCAGATGGTGGGAAACAAAGCTGACCTGGTCGGTTTGAGCTGGTTAACCAAAATACAGCTTAAACTAGTATGACCTGTCTTTTTTTCTTCCACAATAGAGATCAGCATGACTGGTTGATCAGCATTTACTAGCCAAACCAGCTCTGACCAGTCTGAACCTGCATGGAAATTCGAGCTTGTCTAATTTGGTCTTTTCAACAGGGGCATTAGTAGTTTGGAAACAACTACAATTGGTGGAAAATGCATTTAAACAATCAGCACTGCCCTCTAGTGAACATACCATTAATACACAAGGGCCGTGCTTGTAATTTAGATACAGTACATCGCTGAAGAAGTCACAGATCATTTCATCTTTTACTGTTTTAGACTTTTAACAGAAATAATATACTATATAATATGATAGCTGAATGTGTTTTTTGAGAAGTGCCTGTTGATTGCAATTAAAAGAAAATGTACCATTTTAAATCTATATTAAATGCAACTAGCAAAACCATTTTTTGACTTACTTAAGTAGGACTTAAGTATATTTTATCTGTAATTTCCTATTAACTTGGTTATAATAAATGTCTTTGAAATATGGTTAAAGTACCTCTGGGTATACTTAATTTATGGTAAACTAAAATATACTTAACTGCCATTTATGTTGTGTATTTAATTATATTTGTAAATACATATTTGTAATGATGAAGCTGCTTTTTAGTACATTAAAATATATACATTTTAAATGTAAAAGTATTTACAAGTGCTTTACTATAGGAGTCAACACATCAAAATTAGTGTACATCTTTACATTTTAAAATGTGTTAAGAAGTATAGTCATGAAAGTGTCTCTCTTTAGCTACACTCATGTGGCCTTTTTTTTTATTAATATTATATTATCCTCAAATACTTTACAGTGATTTTACCACAGTTAAGCTTCACTCTGCAACAAGTCTTATTTGTGGACAAATCCTTCAGTGGCTCATTGCAATACTGCATTATCTAAAGATTTTTAGACTTTAAAAACATTGATACTAGAAGACTCACAAAATAGGTTACTCATCAATACATAGCAAAAAATTAATCAAATGGTTCTGGTCAAATAACGTTGTCAAAGTATGAATTATCGAGCAACATTTCCTTCAGCTGTACTTCAGCTTAGTTTTTAACATCTGCAAGTTTTTTTGACGTTGAAAGCATTCCATAATTGTTCTCTTCTTCTTCAGCGGATAACATCTAAATCACTAACATGAGGCATATACAAAGTAATTTATCTGTCATTTCCATCTGAATGTTGAAAAGAGACGAAGCATTTCAGAAAGTCTCATCTCGAAGGTAAAATTTTGTTTGAATGGACATTCAGCTCAGTTTTGTGTTTTTTTTTTTTTTAGCAATCAGAGAAGATGGCATGCCGGGAGGCAGGAATAAAAGCATCGGTCCTGTACAGGTACCCATAACCCCTCAACCGCTTTCATCACACCAATACTTTTCTTACAAAAACAAAATCGACTTCTCCTGTATAATGTGATGCGATGCCTTGCCCTGATCTCTGTTCTTTACCGCTCTTCTATACTTATATTTCTCTTCATTAGGACTTTTTAAAACTCTGTCCCTGCTCCGCCATAGATCTCGAGCATCTTATCCGTCTTTTATGTTCCTCGTGTCTACCATGTATTAAAGCAGCCCTCTCCAGTCGTGAATGGAGGTAATAGAGTTGATTAGTTTTGTTGAAAATGAAGACGAGCGGAATAGAGTTTTGGGATAAATAGCCCAACGTGCCAATAAATGGCCTTGTGACCTCAGTGTAATTTAAAGATGTTATTTTCATTAGAGAAGTTGCTGTTCTCAAGGCCAGAGCACCGGTGAATGGATTGCCTTGTCATTCTTCACATTCATTGTCAGCTGACCTCATAAAATCATTGTGTTTAGCTGCTTTTCTGCATTTGCATGAATAGCAGCGTTAGGCGAATGTATTTAATTCTCAAATGAGGAAATATGATGTTTTGTGACACCAACACATGGCCTTTGATATTAACGTTTGTGTTTTTATAGATGTTAAATGCAACTTTGCCTCATTATGCTGAGACTATTAGACTTAAGGTCCTATTTAGTACATTCGATGAGCAATATTGAAGTATTTACCCTGGTGAGCCATATTTATTGTGTTGTGTTTGACATGAAAAAGCGGGTATAAATGTTTAGCTTTGTTGGTCCATATAGTGCTCTTGTTTGCACCTGATCCCAGCACTAGAGACCGCCATCTTATTGACTCGGCCTAATTGCCTCTGGAACACACAATAGCTGGTTGCTTCAGCTTACACAGAATAAAGCACTGTTAAAGATGGCTTGAACCCATCAAATGTTTTGAAAAAGCACGGCCTTGACTTAAATGCTGGTTTGTCTCTTTCTGTCATATTTGTATGAAGAGCGAAAATAAGGCTCATGGAATCACGCTTTGCATGCAGTTGGTACAAAAAGTCTGCACCTGTCTTATGGTCTATATTGACTACAGGATGGATGAATATACACATTCTTAAAGGGATAGTTCACCAAAAAATTTTATTCTGTCATTATTTACTCGCTTACCACTTGTTTCAAACCTGTACGAGATTCTTTCTTCAGCTGAGCACAGAAGAAGATATTTTGAAATATTTGGTTTGGTTAACAGCATTCTTTAAAATATCTTCTTTTGTGTTCAGCAGAAGAAAGAAACTCATACAGGTTTGGAAAAACCTGAGGGTGAGTAAATGATGAGAGGAAAACTATCCCTTCAAGGTGCGATTACATTAGACAATATTTGCCAAAATTTTGCAGGCAAAAACGCCCATTGTCTCATTTTTATAGTATAGTGATGTATGAAGCACAACTGAAGTGTCTTTCAAACCAAGCAGTTTTTTTGTCGGCCAGCGTGGCAGAGTTGAAAAAATACTTTTTAAAAATCCCCATCGTGTTCCTATTGAATGAGTAAATGAGACGATACGTCTTACTAAATATTTTGCACACTTTTAGAATTTTGATAAAAAATGAGCACCCTAAAACGCTTTCATAATTTACACAAGGACATCTTTCTCCCTCCCACAAAACAATGGACTCATCTTTAAATAATCTCATGGGCAAACCTGAACAAAGCTAAATCTGATTGCATCTTTACTCTTTATGAATGGCTCTTTCAGTACTATATTTTGCCCAGTTTTTGATCAGAAATCTCTCTGCGCAGATTTCCGATGAGGAGATCGAGCGGATTATGTCTGGACAGGAGTTTAAGGATGATGTCAACATGCCGGAACACACTTGGGGAAACAACGGCGACAGTGACCACAGTTCCCCTGGCAACGGCGTCTCCGATGGGAATCAGCCATCTCCTGTATCCACACTTTCATCCAAGTGAGTACTCCCTTCTCTGTTGCAAAAGCAGCAACTTGTGGGAATAATCCAAAAAACGCAAAAGGACATATTTACAGATTAGATTACATGTCGATTTTTAGATTACATTTAGATTACATATTAGATTACAGGCTTTAGCTACAATGAAAATGAATCGAAAAACAGGATTCCTTTGTATTTTCTTTAGATGCATTAAATAAAATATTCTGCACAAAAGTACAATGTATTGGAACCTATTTTCTTTTCGTCTGCCACTTCCTTTCCATTTTTTTATGACAAAGTCGCTCTGTGGAGCTGAATGGCTACACCGCTGCTTTGAGGGAACAGTACATTGGCAATGCAATGGCCCAGCATTACCAGTTCCTGCCTCACCTGTTTGGATACGCCGCCCAGCCGCGGAGTCTGTACCCCCAGAGTCATACCCTCATCAGCCAGCTGGTGGCAGCAGAGGAACTGGCCCCGCTGGGCACACCCATGCTCATCGAGGACGGGTAAACAACACTGTCAATCATTTTACAAGTATTTACATTCTTAAAATGTGCAAATCCTTGCGTGATGATCTTTTCTCTTTTACGCAGGTATCGGGTCACTCAAGTGGAGCTGTTTGCGCTATTGTGTCGGCTGGCGGATGAGCTTCTCTTCAGACAGATCTCCTGGATTAAGAAGCTTCCTTTCTTCTGCGAGCTGTCCATCGAGGACTACACGCGGCTCCTGAGCGCCACCTGGCAGGAGCTCATCCTGCTGGCCTGCCTGACGGTCTATAGCGCCCAGGTGCTGGGCGACCTCGCCAACGTCACCGACAAATACACCCCGTCCGACGACGAGCTGCAGAGGTGAGGAATGTACCGCTTATGTCACGCATCTCTTATTAGCTCGTCTATGATTTTCAAACATGTAGCTGATCAGTTTGGATCATTAATAAGAACAAATACAGTGATTCATCAGAAAACCTTCCTGCTTTTTCTGTGAGTGTAGGGCTTGTTGTGATCTCTAATAGTGTTAAATCACGGCAGTTAGACAGTTCTCCATGCTTCAGGTACTCTCAGGCATCTCTGTACGGATGTGAAGACCACTGTGTGTGTACGTGGGAGAAAGGCAGAGTAAGGCAGACGTGTCTGTCTCTCCCTGTATTCTCTCTATCTCTTCAAAAGAATTGTGGCTTTGTAATAAACCTTTTAAGATGATTATTTTCAGGGGATTTTTTACAGGTTATCTTAATCAGTACAACAATCTGAGTGAAATGATGAATTAAATTTATACAATGTATATTGGCAAATATTGTGTAAAATTGATATTTAGATTTTTTTTTTTATTATTAAGTTGTTGTAGTATTTATATATTTTTTTATTTGTTTTTTTTGTGTGTTTTTGAAAGAAGTCTCTAATGCTCACTAAGGCTGCATTTATTTAATCAAAAAACAGTAAAATAAAACAGTAAAATAGTATTATTATGAAATATAATTATAATTTTAAATACCTTATTTGCTATTTGAATATATTTCAAAATGTAATTTATTCCTGTGATGCAAAGCTGAATTTTGTCCTGTCTTTTGTAACATTATGTGTTTAGAATTGTATTTTGGTCTAATTCCAGGCCCTCGTGCACATTTCTAGAGCCATGATTAATATACCTGTAGCCTGATGAGTGAAATACTAGTGCTGACATGGAGGAGGGGAGTGTTTGTGGTGTGTGTAAATTAGTCCGCAATCACCTGACCTCTGAACCGTCTCTTCTTGATCTCCTGGGTAGATTTACTATTGCATGGTTGGGCGGAATTGCAGGTCTGAGGTAGTGAAACATTCCCATTTACTGTGCAGGTTCATGCTGAAGATCATGACATACCTTTAGGGAGAGAGTTCAAAGAGTCTGAGTAATTAAAGCAGAGCAGCAGATAAACGTAGAGACCGATCAGTTTAGAACAGAGTCACAAAGGCTGAGAAAAGCACTTAGACTGAATGGTGCTGGTACGTCGTGGCATGGGTTCAGTCTTTAGTGATGGCTTTATGGAGTTATTTAGCACCAAGATACTGTACCCCTCATGCTGTGCTTTATTGCTTTAATTCTTATTTTATTTCTATTATTACACAATTCATGTGGTCTCCCGCTCAAGCATATTCTTATTATCTGATCAGTAACAAATTAATCTCATAAACTCTGGTTTAATGGCTATGGAATCAGATGATAGACCAACATTGGTCACAGGTTTATTAAACTCACATGGTTTCATATTTTCATAAATTTTAACATGACAATAACATTCATATTTTTTTAAACATTTCAGACATTTCTATATATAATTATATAATTGATATAGTAATACTCCATTAAGTGCAATTCATAAATATATCATAGAAATGTAATTTATATCATAAAATTATAATAATTTTCAAAAATGTGATATTTCAAACTAGTGCTGTCAAGCGATTAATAAAATAAAAGTTTTTGTTTACTGTTTTTGAGTACTGTGTATATTAATTATTTATATATAAATACACACACATGTATGTATAAATTTTATTAAAAATATGTTACGTTTATATATTAAATATATTTTTATATGATATAATTTATATGAATATAAATATATACATGTAAATATTTTCAATAAATGCTGTTTGTGTCTTTATATACATACACATAATAAAAATACACGGCAAAAACATAATATTATGTAAACAAAAACATTTATTTTGAATGTGATTAATCACGATTAATCGTTTGACAGCACTAATTAAGACACAGTTATGATAAATGTTATGTAACCATAAAAATATCTACACTGACATCACATAGCTATAATGTAAGATCTGTGTCTGATTAGAGTTAAACATTTCAGACTCAGTCTGGGTTTATTCTGTTCACTCAGTCATCTTTGTCACATGTAATGGGGAAAAATTATTGATGATTTTAGTTAAATTTTTTTAAGTGATTGAGCTGTCATGCTCAAGTTGGTTCATATCTGATCCCCATGTTGTTCTGATCGCATCAATGCTGTCAATACAAACTGTGTGGTCAGGTGTTAGATCTACAGTTGACTGATGAATTGTTTGTGTGTGTGTAGTTTCAGTGAGGATGGGATGGAGGTGATGGAGAAGCTGATCTATCTGTTCCGGAAGTTCCATCAGCTGAAGGTCAGCAATGAGGAATATGCCTGCATGAAGACCATCAACTTCCTTAACCAAGGTAAAACAGCAAGTATTTCCATTATAATACAATATTACATTACAATAAGCACATAAACAGATCTTCAAAATCAACAATAATGGAGACAGAATAGCTTTTATTTTCATATTTCTGCATAAATGCCCAGCATCATAAAATTTCTTTACGTGTCTCTAGATATCCGCGGTCTGACCAATGTGACCCAGCTGGAGCAGTTGAACAAACGTTATTGGTACGTTTGTCAGGATTACACTGAGTACAAGTACCCTCACCAGCCCAAACGCTTTCCTGAGATCATGATGTGTCTGCCAGAAATCCGCTGCATTGCAGGTAAGTCCATATTTAATGTATTTTAATAAAAAATTGCATCCATTTAGTGGTCAGATTTCACCCTTGTCCCCTCGTTTTTCAGGGAAGTTGGTCAACATCCCTTTGGAGCAGCTCCCCCTGCTGTTTAAGGCAGTATTGCACTCCTGTAAGTCAAGTCTGAACAACTACAGGACAAGCTCCACCCCCTGTGTGACAAAGGGTACCGCCCCTGCCAACTAGCCCCGCCCCCTTGAAAACACCCTCCCCATCTATTGCACGGGGGCGGGGTGTTATCTAGGGGTGGGGCTCCCGTTATCCTCCTCCTCCTCTCATGAATGTGACAAGAAACTATTTTATGCATTTTGTTTAGATTAGTGTTGTTTTTCTCTCTATTTATTACCAGACAGAGCTGAATGTATGTTGATCCACACTGTGCACATGCTCCTTTTCAAATGAAAATGCACAAAAAGCGCAGTGGATTTCACACGCTTCAGTCCAACTGCGATATGTGACGTGTAACCACTGATAGATCTACTACTTGGTTTTATTTTGTACCTCTGTTCACTTTCTGCCGATAGGGACAGATAAAGGAATTGTTTTATTGAAAGACTACCTCAGGAAGAAAATGTTTCACATGTTCCCTCTCTGTTTTGCGATGCTCCAGGCAGTTAACGTCGACTCTGTGCCTCGTGTTTGAGAACGTCTTGTCATTTCTTACGCATTTGTGGTTTGCTGCAGTTCTCAAACGCACAAGCTCGGTAGTCACGTGACTTTATCTTTCCATACAAGGCTGCAGTGGAGAGCGTGATGTTTACACAAAAGAGAGGTGTACGGGAATGTTTCACAATCATAGGCTGGGGACGAAACGACAACTGAATATGTGTGTTAATATAGTAGAATTCTTTCTTTTTTTTTTTTTTTTTTTTTACAAAAGTGTTATGCAGATTTGGAGGGAAATAAGCCCTTGTTGAAAATATGAGAGACTTCTGGGGAGAACAGCAATGTCCATCATTAAGTTACACACGTTTTACTCTCAGAGGCTGTTTACACGACAACATTTTCAGCCAAAAACATGAAATTTTTTATGCGTTTTGCCTGTTCGTTTAAACAGCAAGGGCGTTTTGGAGACTGGAAATGCATATTTTTGAAAACGGGTTTCAAAGTGCAAATTTTTGAGAACTCCACCATTATCGTTTCCGTGTAAACACCCCAAAAAGGAATCTTCGAAAACGGTGATGTCATGCACGTGTGTAATATGTGTTAGGTATTTAAACATGTGCAGTACATGTTGATTATAAAAGCAAGCACGAACAAACATACACAACAATAGCGGAGTACACGGTACTGTTGTTGCTGCTCAAGAGTTTGCTGACACTTCTTCAGCAAAGAGCGGATTTACTTATTGGAGATGCATCATATACAACATATAATCGTCACTTCCTAATCGTGTTTACTAACAAGGTGACAGCACCAACTAATGGACTGGCATACATAATACAGCGGGTTTTTTTTACATTTTCGCAGATATGTGTAAACGTGAATCATTTTGAAAACGTTGTCATGTATATGTGAAACTTTTTAAAAATGCAAGGGAAAAACTTCTCGGTTTTTGACTACAACGTTGCTGTGTAAACATAGCCTCAGTCCAGCAGTGAAATGTGGTGTATCAGCTTTCTTATTTTGGATAAACAATCGGTTCCTTAATTTGGAGCACTCGTTGAAGGATGTAGAGTTTGACCATGAAGTATTTATCAGCATTCAGTCAGCTTTTTCCACCATGAATGATTAGCATTAGCATCAGATTTGGTTGCAATGATGTTTAATTAATCCCGCCAAATGCTCTCAAACTAAAATAAAGGGCCTTTATTTGAGTTCAGATGGAGAAAAGTGGATTTCCTCACAGTCTAGTTTCCACTGGTCTGCCCCTGGTTCCTTCCCTCACATTTTAAACAGGGTAAAGTTACTGTTTTTATAATTCACTCGCATCTCTCTCTCAGATATGGCAGTGCTGATGTACTTGTAGGTTTAGTAGTTTGTAGTATTCTGGACATTGTAGGTCCTTTTAGACGTTTTTTTATGTTTTGTTTTTATGAGTCTGGGTAGGGGGAAGTGTTGTTTTGAAGACTATTTGGTTTTGAGTATTACTGTAAACCCTATTAGAGAAAAAAAACATGACTGAGATGCTAGCTGGTCCAGTTTTAACGAGTCATCCGACGCCTTTGAGGTTTTGGTTACGATTAATTTCCTCGGTTGGTTTTTACCCAGGCATCAGTGGATGTGCTCGCTGTAACTTTCATCATTTCAGACATTCCAAACACGTTCGATATGTGTCGTAATGTTTACATATTTGCACCAGACAATGACAAAGAGGCCTGTACCAAAGGCGCGTGTTCAGCCTGGTAACGGCCCGTCTCAAGTGCAGCTAAACCTCGGTGGCAACATTTGGCGTTGTGTTGTTTGGTGGACACTTCACATCTGTCTGTACGCCGCTTAATCTTAAACATTTTATCCATCCCACACCGCATTCATTTGTGTCCCTTCATTTCTCGTTGTTTCATTTTGTACTTCGTTTATGGTGGTAGATATCGTGACTTTTCTTTTCTCGCGAGGGCTTGTTTTGGAGTGTAAGCTAGCTAAATGTCAGACTAAACTCTTGATATGGTGGAGGTCTTAGTCTGCGATATTGCCACATCAGAATAAACTTGAAGGTGGAGATTTATCGCAAACCAAGCTGCTATAAACACCAGCCCTTCTGAATTGAGTTTCTCAGACCAGCATCTCTGGAAGAAACTCAGGAATATCCCTCTATTTTGAACAGTTTTGTTAATCTGGCTTTCTGGGGAAGCTTTTTGATTTCTTTAAAAGAGCCACACTCCTCATCTAGGTCTTTTTGTTTTCTGTCGTTCCTTCATATTTTACAGTGTGTCCTCGTTTGATTTTTTTTTATGCATTTTTCATTGAAACTACCTCTTTTGTGTGTCATCATGTAGCGTGCTTTCATTAAGGAAAAGTATTAATCGTTATTTATTGGTTTCAAAGCACCAGTGACCCTGTTTCTTTGTCCGTTTCATAAACCATTCTGGAAACTTCAGAGTTAATAGTTTTCATCATTCGTATTCCATCATTGTCTTAAAATATGTGCTCAAATCATGCCTGATAGACATTAGATGCTGCATATTTACCTCACTCTTCAATGAAGACCATTTCTCAGTGCAATTATAACGTGTGAAATGAACAGTATTATATTCCTAGTTGTAAACACTGTTTGTGAATTGTTTTCATGAAGAATGTATTTTTTGCCTATATCATTTTTGTTTTTATTTCTCAACTGTAATCATGTTAATGCTTTGACACTTTTCAGCCAATCAGATTTCTTTCTTGATTGTTACGGGTATGCTGATTGGCTATTGAAAGACTATCAAAGTGCTGTCAGTTTTACATAGCCAGGGAACTTATTTCAGTCTCTTTGGGATTCTTCTTGATCCAGTGGGAATCTTATTAGATGAAACATTGGTGAATGTTGGGGCTTGAGCAAACCATACAGAGCCAGACGAGAGGTTTTGAAACATGGGTGATATCTCAGGGAATAGACACGCTCCTGAAAACCTCAAAACAACTCTAGTACACGCTAAATGAACTCCTGTTTGTTTGTATTTGTCTTTGTATTGGCATCTGACGTGTTGTTTTTGGGAGTGTTGTCTGAGGTGCTTTTCCTAACCCGTGTCACAAACCTCTTCTTCTGCTCCTCTGACTTTTACTACCTGTGAAGAATGTGATCGATAGAAGCATGTTTAGAATGTTTTAGGACTTGAAACCAAATAAATGTGAATCTTATGCAACTGTGAAACCATGTCTTGTCATCTCTACACATTTTGTTGTTGAGCTTTGCAGCATGAACCATAAAGGACTACATGTATCACAAATATGCATGATGGCCACTTAATTAAAAAACTGCAAAAAATGTGAGGAATGTTTATTAAATATTTGAAAAACTAGTATCTGACATAAAATTACTTATGAAAAATAGCTCATCACATTGGTGGCGTCTTAACCAACCCCATCGCACAGGTTTTGATCTTAATGGTTTCTAATAAAACGAATACAAATAAGTAAGCTGTTAATAGCACTTGCTTATTCTATTTTTATTTCCTTTTTTTTCTAATCCAACTGAAAAACAACAACAACCTTGTTATGTGTACTGTGCTAGACTAACTAAGATGTGTCACTGTTGCTCTTTTGTTGGTTTGATTGGTTCTACTGTTCTCATCATTTGTGAGTTGTTTGGATAAAAGCATCTGCTAAATGATTAAATGTAAATTAAACGTGACAACAATGGCATTATCTGTTGAAGTAATATGAAGTATACTGCCAAAAAAAAGGTTCATTTAGGGATTTTATTATTTCCAAAATGTAACAGAACCAATAAGGGATCATGAATATAATGATATATATAATAATAATAATAAAATAAATTTAATAAAATATGAAAAATATGCAAATAAAATAGAAAATGAATATGGAATAAAATGAGGGAAATAGTAGAAAAAACTACAATGTATGCAGATGACTAATTTTATTAACTAATTTTGGTAGTTATTTTTAATTTGATAATTAAATTTAGTATCACAAATTTTGTTTAACCCTGTTACTGCATGATTTCCCCTGGAGAATAAGAATTAAAAATTGAGGGAAATATCATTATGAAATAAACTTTTTTCTCTAATACACATTGGACACAATTAAAAGTACCCTTTTATTGAATTATTTTTTGAACCTCCATTTGGCATAATAACAGCTCTGAGTTTTCTCCTATAATGCCTGATGAGGTTAGAGAACACCTGACAAGAGATCAGAGACCATTCCTTCATCCAGAATCACTCCAGACCCTTTAGATTCCCAGCTTCTCCTCTTCAGTTCACTCCTCTCATTTTCTGTAGGCTTCAGGTCAGAGGACTGGAATGGCCATAGCAGTACCCATTTTTGTGTTGTTTTTAAAGTTTGTTTTTGGATTATTGTCCGGTTGCAAGATCTAAACATGGTCCATTAAAAGATTCCTAACAGAGTCAGTCTCTTTTTGATTTTTTATCTGTTTATAGAATCAAAGATGCCATGTATCTAAACACGATGTCCAGGACCTCCAGCAGAAATATAGGCCCACAACATCAAAAATAGAGCAGTATATTTCATTGTACACAAGTGGCACTCTTTTATCCTTGTGTTCACCAGACCCATCTTGAGTGTTTGCCGCTAAAAAGAAGAAACACACGTTTTTCACACGTTTTTTAGCTAAAAATTATTATAGAAGATGGTCCCATTTGAAGTTCCAGTCATGTCTGACAAGAGAATATGCTGGGAATTTATTTTGGATGAGAGAATTTTCTTTTCTTGAATTTTTTTTTTTGGTCTTGAAACCCTCCCGAACTCCTGTGGTGTAGGTGTTGTTTGAATTATATATATATATATATATATATATATATATATATATATATATATATATATATATATATATATATATATATATATATATAAATTTTTTTTAGGTTTTCTGACCCTGAGACTCAACTATTTTCTGCAGTTCTCCAGCTGTGATCATTGGAGAGTCTTTAGCCACTCAAACTCACATTAGGACGATATAGACACACGTTCTCTTCCAGGCAGATTCGTAACATTTTCTGTTGATTGGAAATAGTTAATTATTGCCCTGTGTTGGAAATCTGAATTTTCACTGCTCTAGCTCTTGTCTTAAAGCCACTTCACTCATTTGTGAAGCTCAATTATCTTTTGCTGCACATCAGAAATATATTCTTTGGTGTTTCTCATTGTGATGGATGATTAAGGGAATTTGGCCTTTGTTTTCCCTCCTCTTTATGTTTCGGTGAAACAGGATGGATGGATAATTTCATGTTCATAATATGTATTGTATTGTGCTCAAAACTGTAAATATGAATGGGAATATACTTCACAGATATTTTACTAATAAGAATTTCTAGGGGTGCCAATAATTGTGCCCAACGTGTATTTAAGACAAACATTTATTTCATAATGAGATTGTCCTTCATTTTCAATTGTTTTGTTCAATGAAAAAAAAAGATCAAAGGGATTAATAATGACGCTTTATTTTCACAGCCTTCTTTGATCATATTTACCAGGGGTACCAACAGTTTTGTCCAAGTGTATCTGTCTGTGTATGTATGTGTCTGTGTGTGTGTGTGTGTGTGTGTGTGTGTGTGTGTGTGTGTGTGTGTGTGTGTGTGTGTGTGTGTGTGTGTGTGTGTGTGTGTATATATATATATGTACACACACCGACTTTTGGCCCCAAATTAACTGAATGACTGCTTAATTTATGCATAACTTATTGCTTGATACCTATTCTTGCATTGTTATTATATTTTATTTCCTTATTTTATTTTATACATTATTACATTTTATACAATTTTACAAATCATAATTGTTATCACAAATCATAATCATTTTGATGATGAATTGATGTTTTAATAATATTTATTGCTGGAAAATAAAATAATATAAATTATGATTAATTTAGACCTTATATGACAAAAAAATAGATTTTTTTTAACTTTATTAATATTCTTTTAAAAAATATTAGGCCTTATTTTGTACACTATTCATGTACTGTGCCCACTATAAAACAAAGCATTATTTTCATCAATAATGTGATTGTTCTGTATTTTTCTAATCTCCTCCCTTCAGGTTGAACTGATATCATTTTGACCTGTCCTTACAAGTCAGCAAATTCTGTTCCTCACTAATAGAGTTGAGCTTGACCCCATCTAGTCTGCTTGTGCAAAAGACACTGGAGTTTCATCATTTAAACACAAACAGACCAATGTCACCTCCACGAAGGGTTCTCATCAATCCAGCACAAACTAGACTCTGTATGTGTTGCACAGAGAGTCCATCATTGCAGAATGAACAATATTTATGCACTGATAGTGCCGCCTCACTGAGCTCAGGCTTGTCCAAGTCGTGTAAACACACTTTTGACAGAGAGAGATGACTATCCGGCCTCACAGCCCCACTGACTGCTTTTTAGGGTGGCAAATAATACCCATCTCGCAGAAATATACTGATATTCCAGAGCAGTGGTTGCCAAACTGAGATTCGTAAGGGAACTGCGGGCACTGGCAGTGTGATTGAAGAAACGCTAGTAATGAAATCATAAAAAATCCAATCAAAATACAACACACAATATTAACCAAAAATATTACTTTCTTTCCTGCATGATCATTAACCAACATCAGATAACTTTGAACATACACATGTGAAGAAAAACTAATAATAAAATCAGTGCTACTCCATGTAAATAATGTCAGATGGGTTTGGCTGACAAATTATATTATATTATAATATATTATATTATATGACTATCAATACTTGACCCCTGGAAATTATTTCCATAGCCTTTTTAGGCAGTTTTTATAATTACCTTATTAAAGGTTTCTTTGTTGTCTTTGTCAAATACTAATTTAGCTTCAATAATTACTTCACTTATCCAGACTGTTATTGCTCTTGATATTGTAAAAATGATTATTACTGTTGATTAATAGAATACAGTGATAGAAAGTATTTTTGTGTCTAGGGAAACAGCATGTCAGATTCTGGTTACACAGACAAATCAAGCTAAGAACCGTTTATGATGTAGCCCAATGCTTTTTATGGATTAGAATCTTCATCTGCTGCACATGTTATAGATTTAATTTAACTGTGCAGGGGCTTTTTGTTTAGTTTTTTTTGCCCACTTGTCTTTAATTTGGGGTGGAGGAGGGCTTATACTTGATCAGTTTGGAGGCATTTTTACCTCAGGTCCCCGTTAATTACCACCCCTGGTGTGGGTGCTTCAGGATTTTGGGGATATTGAATATTCAGTAAGAAGTTCATCCATAGCGTTTCAGCTCTGAAGGACAGTTTTTGTTGCAATAGTAGAGAGAAAATATAGGGGAGATTTGTTATTGGATTTCTGACACGTCTCCAACAAAGCGAAAGACTTTCCAAAGCAGGTGTTCAAACTCCCATAATGTTCAGTTATTCAGAATTGAGTATTATCTTATTTAAAAATGTTTTTTTATCTCTAAGGAAAGTTATGGATATACAGTCAAACATGCTTTATATTGATAAAAATGTTATGTTCTTGTCAGGTCTCAAGTGTTATAACCTTGTCCTTTTAATATATATATTTTTTTTACATTTTAAGCAAATCCAGTAAATGCTCAGAAGGGTGTTTGGATCAGAAAGGTGCATGATGTTTTCTTTTCTGAAGACAACACGCTCCGTTCAGTGTGAGTATGTTTGTGAATCATACAGAGCACTGAGCTTTGATATGAGAGTTTTTCTAATGCATCTTATCATTTGAGTAGAGACATGACACAACAGTCATCCTGCCGTAAAGACAAAACAGTCTTAATGTCCCTACATATCTTCATTCATGCGGACTACATAAAACCCCTTCTGACCTGCCTGCTGAACTCATTGGCTATTTAAAGCAAGAGTTCACCTGGAAATTAAAGGTTGGTCATTTACTCACTGGTCGTCCCAAACCTTTATGACTTTCTTTCTACTGCATGTGGATGAACAGAGATTTTTTCATATATGTCATTTTATGAATTCTCATTTTTGGTTGAACGATTTTTTATATATGCCTGTAAAGACACATAGATTCATGCATCATTATGGACATTCTTAACCCTATATGTGTCAGTCTTTTACAGTGTTAAGAGCATCAATCTCTGCATCTTCTAACTTTGACAAGGACAGTAAGAGCAGGGGCAGAAGAGAGTTTTTCTCTTCTGACCTCTCTGACCACGTCCTGTTTGGGTTATCATGGGACTAATTCTTGGTTGTCAGCATTTGCATCACGGTTGTGTCCGTGGTCGGGGGTGCAGGGCATGTAACTTGTTTCTCAAGGCCAATCGACAAGCTACGGCCAAATGCCATCCCTCTTCCTCATCTCCCTCCTCCTCTGCTTTGTAGATGAGCCTTTCTCATATCTGACCTTCACAACTACAGCCTTCCTCAAGGCTGAGGCTCTCAGCTCCCAATTCCAGCTCCTAGTATTTGTAATATATATAATGTATTACTGTACTGTCAAGTGTGTGTAATGGAGCACGTGCAGGTTTAATCGTGTATTGTGTAAACTGTGTGGAAGGGAGTGGCTAAGTATAGACTTTAATTAAGTGCTTTTGTATTTTGTCTTTTGTTTTCATGCTCCAGATCACGCTATGCAAAACTTAAAGTACTTACCAGATCATTTGAATTATATATATATATTGTGTGTGTGTGTTGTCAGCTTCAGAAACATCAGTGTGTACTCCTAAAGCAGATGAAACGCTCTTGAAAGCGAGTTTAAACAGGTTTAGTGGGTTCAGCTTGTGGTGGGAGCTGCAGGTCGCAGGGGTCTCAGCCACAGCTGTTCCTCCACTGGTCCTTATCTGTCATAACACAAAATTATTATTAAAAAAAAAAGCAGCCTTTGCTTTGATTTAAATATCTGCACAGTTTTAAAGCTCCAGTGCTAATTCTTCAGAGCAGAAAATCTTGAAGTCTTTTGAAGTAAAACAAATTTAAGAGATGATGAAATGTTTTTTTCCCACTGAAATCTAATTAAATTTATTTATTTATTTATTGTATATTTGAATATAATTGAAGGATTGGGGGTTGGGGTAAGAAATCTTTTATGCTCACCAAGGCTGTGTTTCAAAATGTTAAAATAATAATTTAATATCATTTAAAATATTTGTTTTCTATGTTAATATATTTTCAAATGCAATTTATTCCTGTGATTCAAAGCTGAATTTTCAACATCATCACTCTAGTCTTCAGTGTCAAATGATCAATCTGATGTGTTGATTTGGTGCATTTCTTAGTTTTGTCATAATATTTTTGTGGAAACCATAATATGTAGTTAGGTCCATATATATTTGGACACAGGCACAATTTGTATTATTTCAGCTGCAGACCAAAACATATTCAAGGTACATTTATCGAATGAATATGCTTAAAGTGCAGACTCTGAGCTTCTGGAAAAGCATTCTTTGGACCACTGAAATTAAGAACAACCTGTACCAGAATGATGGGAAGAAAAAAGTATGAAGAAGGTTTGGAACAGCTAAAGATCCAAAGTATACAACATCATCTGTGAAACAAAGTGAAGCAGTGTGATGGCATGAGCATGCATGGATTCCAGTGGCACTGGGTTACTGGTGTTTAGTGACATGACAGAGGACAGAAGCAGTTGGATAAATTCTGAAGTGTTCATGGATATACTCTCTGCCCAGATTCAGCCAAATGCTGATTGGGCGGCATTTCATAGTACAAATGGATGATGACTCAAAACATACAGCAAAAGCTACTCTTTTTCTTCTTCTTCTTCTTCTTCTTCTTCTGGTCTTGAGTCTATGGCAGTCTAATTTGGCACACTGATAAAGGACAGTCAGAACAGTCACCATAGCAAATTTGAGTCTCTAACTCAAACTATCTAGTGCCAACACTTGTCTAAATTTTCACACGTTTTTGCTAATAACTTTTGAACTATAAGGCACAGAAGGAAAATTATTATCAGTCGAAGGAAGACCAAAATGCAAAAATCACTAGGTTTATTATTTTCTTGCTATTTTTATTTGTTCAAAAAAAAAACTACTTTTTCAAACTCGTCCTAGACGGTTTGTCTGATTCTCACAAAGATTGGCTCGGATCATCTTCAGACCATGCTGGCAAAAAGTTATGGAATTCAAGTTGATTAATCAAACCATGCTTGAATAACGTGAAAACTAATTTGATGCAAAAATAGATCTAGGCTGTATCTCTGCAACAGTTTGGTGTATTGAGACCAAACTTGGTGTGTGTTATAATAAAAATTACATGAGACTACCTGCAGTGTTCAGGCACTGTGCCACCTAGTGGTCAGGTGAAAAATTCATATTTTTTCCTTATAACTTCTGAATGGTTTGGCCAAAAATCGAATGATAAACAATTTTCCAATTTAGAATTTTGTATTTATATTTATTTTACGAATGCATTGATGTATTGTTATGAAAGTTGGTTTGCACCATGCCCTGATGGTACTCAAAAAGTTTGGGGCCAAAAGTAATAATGAAATTTCTATAAGTGCTAATAACTTTTTTTTTTACACTAGCCTATTGTAATGAAACTGATTTGGATAGATTCCTAGGATTATTCCGAGAACATCAATAACAATTTTTCCACAATTGGATGAACTTACTGTCCACCATTTTGATTCATGTTGAAAACCTACTTTTTCGAACTAATCCTAGACGGTTAGTCAGATTTTCACCAAATTTGACTCAGATCATCTGGCCAAAAATTATGTGTTTCGTGTCGATATACGAAACAGTTTTCGTTTACTGCATCAAAAAATTAGCTGGAAAGATACTAATCTGCACTAAACTGAGGCTGTATCTCAGCAAAGCTTTGACATATTTACACCAAACGTTGTATGTGCCATTGTCACCTCACACTGACCAGGCCACATAATTTTGGTAACAGCGCCACCTATTGGTCAAGAGTGATAAATCATTCACTAACCATTTATTATGAAATTTCCAAATTGCTAATTTTTTTTTTGATTGCATTAGCCTATTATAATGAAACTGATCTAAAAATTAGTTTATTCTTTCTTTGGGTCATGCTGACAACATAGATACCAATTATGCCATTGTGGGCTAAACTTCCTGTCTGCCATTTTGATTTATGTTGAAAACCTGCTTTTCCAAACTCCTCCTCGACCGTTGGTCCAATTTTCACCTAAATCGAATCAGATCACCAACAGACACTGCTGACAAAAAGTTATGGATTTCATGTTGATAAACAAAACTGTTAATGTATAGGAATACAACAAATATAAGGCATAATGCTATGTCTGAGTCTGTATCTATGCAAAGCTTTGCCACATTGACACCAAATCTGTGTGTGTGCCATTGTTACCTCACACAGAACACCACATCGATTTGATAACAGCGCCACCTACTGGTCAAAAAAATCATATTCAGAGAAGTAGTGTTTGATTTTTCAGCCACTTTGCTTCAAGTCATCCTAAACTTGTTTTAGTTACTCATTGCAGTTGCCAAGCTTAGGTCCTCATTTTGCATTTGGAGTGCTTGGCCTCTTAATTACTGCTTGCAGCTATGTTTTATGATTACAATTATTCACTCAATTAAATTTAAGCCCCTAAAATGAGGGAACTGTGTGTAAAAATGGTCTTAATTCTTAAGCATTTGACGTTATATTTTCAACCCCTTGAAATGAAAATTTAAGTTTGCACTTCAATTTAATCTCGATTGTTTCATTTGAATTATATTCTGTTGGCATAAAATATTTTATATAAATATATGTATTTTATATGTATTTTATGTATGTAAATATATTCAGTTATTTATTCAGGACTCTTTGATGCAAGAAGATTATTTATTTGAAATATAAATATTTTTGTAAGAATATATCAAAGTCTTCACTTTTACTTAATATCTAAATAATACATACATCTTTATGTAATACGTATCATCTTCATCTAAAGAAATTACTGTTGAACAGTAGTGTATAAATTATTTTCACTGTATAAATATAAAGTGGTGAAATTATGAAGTAAAAAGTCATCTTAAGTATTATTTTCACATCTTAAATATTATTTTTAAAATACAAGTACAAAAGTAAAACCCAAAGAGTTATGGTAACTGATTATTATCAAAACAGATTGCCTCAATGTAGGTATAGAAACCAATAAACTGTCACACACACACACACACACACACACACACACACACACATACACACAAAGTACTGCTAATTTTCTGAAATTAAAATACAATGCAATATTAAAAATACAAGTAAAACATATGTAAAACAAAAATCAATACAGAAAATTTCTTCAACATAAATACTGTACATTGTACCTTATTTTTTATGGCTTTTTTTATTGTAAATGTATTTCATTTAAGTTTACTAAAAGTATATTGCTTAAAATATGAATGAATTATTTCGTTGATTAAACTTAACTGTTAATTAAAGCTAAATTAAAATAATTTAATTTTTGACACTTTTGACACGCATTGACACTACTCTTTTAAAGTTACCTTCCACAAACATGTGCTACCACAACAAAACAAAGCAGTCTGAGTTCTGTTAACTACAATCAGTTTCTGAGTTCACATAACTTTTTTATTAAGTGCAATTAACTTTTACTAATGTTTGAGTGCAGTGACCTCATTTAAATGAATTTCATTTAATAAATCTGACTGTACAGTGCATTTAACTTGAACAAAGCATGCCTTTTCAAGGTTAAATATATATTAATTTTAAAAAGAAACAAAACCAACTGAGGGTAATGACCTTGTAGGTGTAAGGGTGATAACATTTTCTTTTCTATGTATAATTTTCACATAATAACTCCTGCATGTTGGTTACACACTAAATCATGGAGGGCAAAATATTTTTAAATTGGTTATTTTCCAAAGAAACAATAAAAGACTGAGTCAAAATACTTCTTTCAAAGAGGTTATCCAAACCATTGTACGTATGAAACAAATTTTATATATAACTTAAAGGGATAGTTCACCCAGATAGCAAATTTATGTAATTAATAACTTACCCTGATGTTGTTTCAAACCCGTAAGACCTCCGTTTATCTTTGAAACACAGTTTAAGGTATTATAGATTATAGTCAGAGAGCTCTCAGTCCCTCCATTGAAGCTGTGTGTACGGTATACTGTCCATGTCCAGAAAGGTAAGAAAAACATCATCAAAGTAGTCCATGTGACATCAGAGGGTCAGTTAGAATTTTTTGAAGCATCGAAAATACATTTTGGTCCAAAAATAGCAAAAACGACGACTTTATTCAGCATTGTCTTCTCTTCCGTCTGTTGTGAGAGAGAGTTCAAAACAAAGCAGTCTGGATATCCGGTTCATGAACGAATCATTCAGTTCACCAAATCGAACTGAATCATTTTAAATGGTTCACATCTCTAATACGCATTAATCCACAAATGACTTAAGCTGTTAACTTTTTTAATGTGGCTGACACTCCCTCTGAGTTCAAACAAACCAATATCCCGGAGTAATGCATTTACTCAAACAGTACACTGACTGAACTGCTGTGAAGAGAGAACTGAAGATAAACACCGAGCCGAGCCAGATAACGAACAATAGACTGACTCGTTCACGAGTGAAGAACCGGTTGCATCGGTTTTTCGGATCACCAGTAGTTCTTTCGGACAGTTCGATTCAATAAACCGGTTGAAGAAAACTGTTCACCGGTTCTTTTGCGCTCGACGTATAATGGCGTCATTTGCGATGATTGCCCTTGATTCAAGCCTTCGGTTTACCCGCGCTCATAACACTAGCACAGAATCAGTTCAGAATCAATCACCAAAAGAATCAGTTCAGTTCAGACGCCCTGTGTGTCGGTCTGCTTCACGCTGAATCACACATGCGCAGTATCATCAGCTCCTCGATTCTCGAATCGGACGTGTCTGACAGAAACGAGTCAGTCTTTTGTTCGTTATCTGGCTCGGCTCGGTGTTCATCTTCAGTTCTCTCTTCACAGCAGTTCAGTCAGTGTACTGTTTGAGTAAATGAATTACTCCAGGATATTGGTTTGTTTGAAATCAGAGGGAGTGTCAGCCACATTAAAAAAGTTAACAGCTTAAGTCATTTGTGGATTAATGCGTATTAGAGATGCGAACCGTTTAAAACGATTCAGTTCGATTTGGGGAACTGAATGATTCGTTCGCGAACCGGATATCCAGACTGCTTTGATTTGAACTCTTTCACAACAGACACGGAAGAGAAGACAATGCTGAATAAAGTCGTAGTTTTTGCTATTTTTGGACCAAAATGTATTTTCGATGCTTCAAAATATTCTAACTGACCCTCTGATGTCACATGGACTACTTTGATTATGTTTTTCTTACTTTTCTGGACATGGACAGTATACCGTTCACACAGCTTCAATGGAGGGACTGAGAGCTCTCGGACTAAATCTAAAATATCTTAAACTGTGTTCTGAAGATGAACGGAGGTCTTACTGGTTTGAAACAACATGAGGGTAAGTTATTAATTACATAAATTTGCTATCTGGGTGAACTAACCCTTTAAGGAATGCCACATTACTGACCCAATGACAGTTTACACTTCAGCTGCATTTATAAAATGTGAAGGTATTAAACCAAGTCATTATATTTAAAGAAATTCACTTTTAAGGAAAAAAAAAATCACAAAAAGTATTTAGATCTGTCAAACCATTAGTGTCTCATGTTCGTGTCATCTGACTTCACACAACCAAACAAATCACTGCAACAAAATGGCCAAGAAGAATGTAGTTCTGAGAAAAGCTCTGGCATCATTCCTTTGATATTTTTGTGTCTAATGCAAAGAAATTCAAACCATTGTCTGTTTAAATTCTTTTTGTATAAAAATTCAGGTAAAGGAGTTTTATGACATTTATGCAATGCGAGGAGCAATGGTGAGGCATGGAGGAGATGTCAGAGGAATGTTTGCGTACAAGGTTGCATCTGTCGGAATGCATGTCAGCTTGATGAAGTGTGTGTGCGTGTGTGTGTGTGTGTTGTTCTGGTGGATATATTATGTGGGGAATGGTGAGGCTGGCTGCTATCAGTTCGGCAGTTTGGCGTGTGTCAGGGTCGAGGGGTAAGGACATGCGTGTGTGCGGCTTTTCTTCAAGCATGCCTGTGTGTGAACGGTGTGTGTGGCGCGTTAAATGGCAGGCGTTCTGCATGTGTCAGGGTTGAAGGAAATTAGATGAGAGGGGAAAAATAAGAGATATAGAGGAGGAGAGGACCACACCTGTAGCCGGCGCACTCCATGAGCGTGTCTTTAAGGACACAGCAGACGCCTGTGAGAGGCCTGTTAGATGCCAGAAAACCACAGGCCAAAAAGGATTCATCTTTTTTTGGTTTTGATTAAACTCATCCCTGGTGGAAATGAGTAGGGTTATGCTGTATATTATTGAAGTCTGTTGATTTCAGAAGTTGTATAAAAATAATTCAGGATCATTGGTAATAATAATTGATAATAATAATAACAACAACAACAATAATTAGTCATCAGTCACCTTTATTTATATAGCACTTTTAATGATACAGATTGTGTCAAAGCAACTTTACAATAAACAAATAGTAAAATAGTGTTTAAATTCTAAAATACAATGGGGGGGGGGGTACAGTTCTCCTCTGGCCAGAAGAAATTACTCGTCATCCAGTTTTTTATATTAACTATGCACTCCGTTTTTTCAAATTGGTATTTTTCACCGGTCCATGAAGAAATATAGAGCTGAGTTTCATCAGCATAACAGTTAAAGCTAACACTGTGTTTCCAGATGATATCTCCTAAGGATAACATGTAAAGTGTGAAAAGTAATGGTACTGGTACTGAGCCTTGAGGTACTCCATACTGCACTTGTGATCAATATGATACCTCTTCATTCACTGCTGTGAATTGATGGTGGTCAGATGAGTTTGATTTGAACCATTCTAATGCACTTCCATTAATGCCCACAATGTTTTCTAGTCTTTTCAAAAGAATATTGTGATCGACAGTGTCCAGTGCAGCACTAAGATTCAATACCACTAATAGAGAGATACAACCATGATCAGATGATAAGAGAAGCTCATTAGTAACTCTAATGAGAGCAGTCTCAGTACTATGATATGGTCTAAATCCTGACTGGAAATCCTCACAGATACCATTTTTTTCTAAGAAGGAATAGAATTGTGAGGATACTACCTTTTCTAGTATCTTTGACAGAAAAGGGAGATCGGTCTGTAATTAACTAGATCTTTGGGATCAAGTTGTGGTTTTTTAATGAGAGGCTTAATAACAGCAAATTTAAAGGTTTTGGGGACACATCCTAATGACAATGACAAATTAATAATAATCAGTAGAGGATCTATGACTTTTGGAAGCACCTAATTTAGGTTTATAAGTTCATAAAATGTGTTTTTTGTTGGTGATTTATTTTTTGTTAATTCAGCCACTGTATTGAATAAATACCTGCGGTTATGTTTGTTTTCTTCTAAAAGAGACAAAAAATAATTAGATCTAGCCGTTTTTAATTATTTTTTGTAGGATAGGGTATTTTCCCGCCAATGCAATACGAAATACATCTAGTTTTGTTTTCCTCCAGCAGCACTCCATTTTCCAGTCTGCTCTCTTTAGGGCACGAGTGTGCTTGTTATACCATGGTGTCAAACTGTTTTCCATAGTCTTCCTCAAAGGGTTAGTTCATCCAGAAATTACAATTTAAATTAAAATGACTCACCATGAAGTAATGTTAGGTGTATATGACTTTCTTCTTTCAGGCGAATTCAGTTGGAGTTATAAAAAAAATGGTCTTTGATCTTTCAAGCTGTTTGATGTCACTCAGCAGGTTTTTTTGCCATTGGTTCACGAGAAGTTTAATAAAAAAGCTCATCCATTACAAAAAAGTTGTAAACGAAGCAGTTCCGGGGTAATGATGTATGAGGTCAGCTTTGAGTAGGCTATGCACCACTCAGATGTGACGCACGCGGAAATGCAGTGGAGAGATCAAAACAAAACAACGGTCACTAATTAGAAGTACTAAATGAGGATTTGTAAAGAAGAATGTTGAAGGATTTCTATATAAGCCAAGAGGAGATTGGTTTTCCATCACTAAAGTAAGGAAACTTTGCTTCCTTTACTCATGGTAACAAACGCTGGTTTTCACGAGACTCACCGGTGCATGCGCAGCACTGACCTCATACATCATTCCCCCGGAACTGCTTCTGTTTTACATCACTGAGCGCAAGTTAGATTAAAGTTATTATATCATTTTGAATATGGATATTTTTCCTACAAAAACGCAAAGATTCACTAGAGAAGGCCTTTGTTCACGCCCCAGAGATGTGTGAGACACTTTTTTTTAATGGAATGTGCTTTTTATTAAACTTTTCATTAACCGATGCAGTGCAACATCTGCTAAGTGGCATCAAACAGCATGAAAGATCAAAAACGATTTTTTTTGTATAACTCTGACTGCATTCGTATGAAAGAAGAAAGTCATATACAGCTAGGATGACTTCAAGGTGAGTAATTTATGGGCTAATTTTCATTTCTGGGTAAACTAACCCTTAAAGTAGCAAGTGTGTCTAAAATGCTAGAAAATAGAGATTCCATAGTTTCTGTTAAATCATAAAGTTTTTCTGAGATGCTGAGGAATTAAGATAAATCAGGAAGATTGCTTACAAAGCAGTCTTTTGTGGTAAAAGTGATGGTTCTACCATACTTGTAACAAGGAGTAGAATTTAATTAGTAGAATTTTAGCTATCTGTAGTTTACACCAGACTAGATAATGATCTGAGATGTCATCACTTTGCTGCAGAATTTCAACACTTTTAACATCAATTCCATGTGACAGTATTAAATCTAGAGTATGATTTTGACAATGAGTAGGACCTGACAAGTGTTGTCTAATCCCAATAGAGCTCAGAATGTCTAAAAAATGCTGATCCCAATGCATTTTTATCATTGTCAACATGGATATTAAATCAATAACAAATAAGACTTTATCAGCAGTAACTCAGATAGAAAATCAGCAAATTCTTTAATAAAGTCTGTATGGTGCCCTGGTGGCCTGTATACAGTATCCAGTACAAACATCACAGGGGATTTATCATTAACATTTGTTTCTCTGGATAATGTTATATGAAGCACCATTACTTCAAACGAGTTATACTTGAAGCCTGCCCTCTGAGAAATACTGAAAATGTTGTTATAAACTGAAGCAACACCTCCGTTACCTTTTGGACGCGGCTCATGAAGGGGCAGCTGTGGCCTAATGATTAGAGAGCCAGACTAGTTAACAGAAGGTTGCCGGTTCGAGTCTCTGTGCTGGTAGGAGGGAGTTAATGAACAGCTCTCTCCTCCACCCTCAATACCCATGTTTCAAGTACCCTTGAGCGAGGCACTGAACCCCCAGTTGCTCCCCAGGCAGCTGGATATATAGCTGCCCACTGCTCCGGGTGTGTGTGTTCACTTCTCACTGCTGTGTGTGTGCACTTGGATGGGTTAAATGCAGAGCACCAATTCCGAGTATGGGTTACCATACTTGCCAAATGTCACGACTTTTACTTTATAACAGTAATCTTGGGGGGCAGACTCGTTTAAAATAATGTAATCACCTGGTTTTAGCCAGGTTTCTTATAGAGTACACATTGGTTATGATCAGTGATCATATCATTTCCAAAAAAAAGTGTTTTCGTAGAAAGGGACCTGATATTTAATAAGCCAAGTTTCAAAATTTGTTCCTCTATATTATATAAATTTTTTATTTGTTGTGTAATATCTAGGTGAAAGAGTCTCTATGTGCTGAGAATTAACTGATTTATGTGATGTAAGGCCGCTAGCAGACGGTCAATTTCATCATAAATTGTTTCTTCCCCTAAAATTAGGGCGACTAGCCAGATATATATTTTCAGAATCATTAATACAGTCTTAAATGTCTTTGAAGATTCCTTTATATATATATATATATATATATATATATATATATATATATATATATATATATATATATATATAAAGGAATCTTCAAGGACATTTAAGACTGTATTAATGATTCTGAAAATTCAGCATTGCATTACAGGAATAAATTGCATTTTACAGTATATTGTAGTGCAAAACAGTTATTACAATGTTACTGTTTTTACTGTATTTGTAAACATTTAAATGCCCCCAAAATTTTGAACAGTAGATAGATACAGTATAGATATAGATATTATTTGCTAGTATTCAACATTTTCTGCATGTACTATGAGTAATTTGGGGTTGTGGAGAGCTGTGTGATTTGCACATTTGTCAATGCAAATAAAAAAATTAATAAAAAATGCAGAAGTTTTGGACTGAACAGAAATGATATAGAAACATCATTGTAAACTACTTAAAGCAACCACCACCAACACTAAGAAATATGTTTATTCTAGCTGCACTAATTTGGCCATGAGTGTGAGTTTCTAAAGGGTTTCTATTATGTGGCATGTCAGGTCACTCATTGAGATGAATGAGAAGCAGAGAGTGAATGTGTTTGCTTGAGTGTGTAGTGTACCTACAGGCTCGCTGCAGCCTTGAAAACGTGGGGGATGAGGAGGCTTTTCTGGCACTGGATCTTACCAGCTGCGGGAGCCCAGAAATCTCATGTGTAGAGATGGTCCGCAGAGGGCCAAAGGGGGACTTAGTTTTGCTAAAAATTTTGATTCATCTGTTTAAGATACTATTCATATCCAAAGGTTGGCAGGCATGGACTTATAAGCTCCTTCTGAGGACAAAAGTGTGTTTGGCCTATGTATTACACTAATAGTGCCAACAATGAAACTGTTTTATAGGCAATTAGAACATTGTTACCGGAATCTGATATTGCTCCTAAAGCAGTATTACAGTATGTATGACGAGGATTGTTTCTATATTGAGACACACTCCGTGTCTCTTCTTGAAATGAACATCCTGTCACTGCCTTACTACTTCGGTAAATATATTTATACCGTATGTGTCCAAGGCTGCCTTTGCAATTGGCCTTGTGACTGTCAAAACGTGCACACGACATTGTTGTTTATGGACAAAGTAAATCTCTCAAACGGGCACCAACGGGAAAAGAGCACGTCTTCGTTTTAGAAACCCTTCAAGGGCAAGAAATTTCTCAAGAATACCCCAACCCCTTTCCAGAACATCTCAGTCTGTTGTGAACTATTGTTGAGGCCATTTTTTGTGCTTTCACCCCTGAAAAGGACAAAGGGTGACGTGTGTAGCATTTAAGATGGAAGATGTGACAGCTGGACGAAGGAAGTTTGAAACAGCACACACTTCATAATAATATGAATAATAATTGTGTATATTGTAGTGCAAAAAAAGTGTGAATTGTTTAAGTTTTTTTTCAAGGTGTAAGTGACTGTGCTACAGTTTGGCATGACTTGGTTTGCCTTCTTGCTTTTATAAAATAGTTCTAAACATTCATGCATTCATGCCGTCCATCTGCTAAAACCAGTCCTTGAGGAAACTTGTTACATAATAGTTATTAATACTATGCATTATTCGTAAGAAAATTAAGCAATTACATTGGGAGATTAAGGATTGACTTAGAGTCTGGATGAGGATCTCTTCAAAAACGCTTGAAGAAAAATCCCTATATATATATATATATATATATATATATATATATATATATATAAACTATATAAAATATTACCCCAAAAGGTATATTTGGACACTCAAGCCACATTTAAAAATGTATGAATGTAATTTTGTATTCAACAAAATGTCAGTATAAATGGCAGTTCTTGTCATTTTGTTAGGTCTCAAATGCTAAATGTACTCTTTTAAACAAAGACAAAGGTATTGTGACATTATGATTTTGTGATGAACTACACCTGTGGTGTCTCTGACAGGACACCTGTGTGACCTTGAGCAGAACTGAGATCTAATAAAACCTCCTTGGGATCAATTGGTTAAAAGTCCTTGGGGAAAACGTCTAAGAAAAGTTCTAGATGTTTGTTTGCAGATGCTGCTTAATCTGATATTTTCATAAATGTGATTATTTATATTTTCAGTTTAATGAAAATGCACAATAGGCCTATAACAAATGCAATTAATTGAACTTCAGAGTACCTTCTTGACTCCTTAAAGGGATAGTTACTATGGAGGTTCGGTTCAAAATATCTTATTTTGTGTTCAGCAGAAGAAAGAAACAACTTACAGTGGAAAATTATAAAAAAAATTATGATTTTCTTTTTTTTGTGTGAATTTAGTAAACACATTTAGTAAACACATTATAGTAAACATTTAGTAAACACATTATAGTAAACACATTATAGTAAACACATGTAGTAAACACATTATAGTAAACACATTACAGTAAACACATTTAGTAAAAACATCATAGTAAACACATTACAGTAAACACATTAAAATAAGTGTAGTAGGCTACTTCTTCAAAGCGCGACAAAAATTTTTTTTTTAACTATTGCACTTATGTGTGGAATGACGTGTCATTAAACCGTGTTCTCTTTAAGTAGGCTACACTTAAGTTTCATTTTATTTAATCAAAATTATTTAAAAAAAACTACACTACGAGTGCACATTCAATGCAATTACGCGCACTTTTTATTCACAAGTGGTTCCAGTATCCCACTTCTCTTAACAAATGTTCCGCTCGCCAAATCAGCATTTCTTTCCATGCAAAGCACGAGATGTGGCTCCTCGTCCTCATTGTACTCATTCACTATCAGACATTGATGTTTTAGCAGAAGACGGAGGAATGCTCGCCAAGCAAAAATAGTCTCCCCGGAGTCAAAGCATCGCGGTGAAGCGCTTCATATCAGGAACAGAACGCCAAACCCGAGCAGTGCAGCCACAGCAGCCCAGCATAACACTGCTAACCTTGACAGCGCTAACTGATACACTATCACGTCTCTCACCGCGACACAGTTTAACTGCATGAAGCGACGGCCACTTCACATACAACTTACACTATTTAGACTAGAGATCTGACTCCAGACAGTCAGCCTTTATGTTAAAAAGGCTATAAATCAATGTAAGCTTTATTGTATTATGCATTTTGAATAAGCATGTAATATAAAATAATATGCATGCTTTGTAAAGTTGCATAGTAGGCCTGAATCGTGACAGACCAATAATATCTACATTAGTTCCCTCATATTCTCCTGAGAGCAGCCCATTTTGTCCACTATTGCTCTGTGACATAAAAAAGACGTTGAGATGTTAAATGGAGTAGGCTAAGGTAAAGGCAAGGCTCAAGGTAAGCTAAATCATACTTTTTGTGAGTCACATTAAGTTTTTAAAGTTTGTTTCATTTAAACAAAGCGTGCCTTTTCACAATGAATATCTACATTAATAAATCTAGCCTGACGATATCAAACATGGTCTATAATGAACCCCTGATTTATGGTTTTCTTAACGATATATTAGTAGCTAACATTTAATTTAAAAACAACAAAGAATTTTAATGTATTTTTGAATGTTTTGAATGAAAAAAATGTAGACTTTGCCACGTCACTGACCCCTACATTTCGTTTTGTATATCTCAGAGAAAGGAGGCAATAACTGTTTTGGGTCTCGGTGCATCTTCAAGAGTACAACCTTGGCTTGTATGCGAGATGCCAATATTATTATTATCAGCTAATAAGGTAATCATATCACTGGATAATAATAAACTTATTTTAAAACTACGAAGAGAGAGAGAATTAAACAATGAAAACAACTATGCGTTAAATAACAAAATGTAAATACTGCAATGTATACCAATCAGTAAGTATAAAAAGGCCAAACCGGTGTCTTTTTGTTTTTTCTTTTATTTATTTATTTATTTATTTATTTATTTTGTGCTGGTCTGATAATAAAATACCGCGGCTATAAGGACTGGCGCGCATCATCTTCTGGAGAACTGTCACATGAGCGCATTATCCAATGAAGACCTCTCCACACTCAGCTCCAGTGCGGAGGAAGACGCTCAGACACCGAGGAAGACCTCAGACCTGTTAGATTCGCTCCTGAAGTTTCTGGAGGTCTGGACGGACCGCGTTATATCACTGGAGCTGAATGAGAAAGACGCTCGTGCAAGCGGCTCGCGCATGCTAGACGCGCAGATTAATGGTAAGTCTCTACATTAGGTTTGGAAAATTCAGAAAAGTTCGAATTCAGAAACGCGCTTCGCTTTGCCTCATTCAGTTTGAGTTCTAACGCAGTGAAACGCAACCGATTTTTATGGGATAGCTACAAAACATCGAAAAACAGACAGATTAATAGCCTACTCATCTATAAGCGTCTCGTCTAGGCTATAATAGGCTAAAAAAAGTTTTAAACGGCGCAGATAAAGATGCATCGTTTCTCTAAGAAATGAATAGGCCTATAAAATTAAAAATCGTTATTGAAATGGGTTTTTTTTTTCTGCCGGTGAATTTTCAGCATAGGAAATAGCCTGTTTTTGATTTGATATTCATTTTTTATTTAGCCTAAATGTAGCCTAGTTAAACATGGGATATCTCTTTTTCAATTAATGTATGTAAGTGAATATAGTTAAATTGTGGTTTAACAGGTCCAAATATTAAATTAAACCGACACTGAAAAGGAAAATCTTCCATTTATAGGCTACCATCCATTTAGATCTGTGAAATCTTTTTTCAATCAAGCATTTCTTTCCATCAAACTTTATCAAGCTTAGCTTTTTGCATCAGTTTAATACTGATATAGGCCTTTTTTCTTATATTAAATATAGCTATATCAAATATATACAAACACAAAGCAGCAAGGACCTTTTCTGTATCGTTAGTTATTCCGAAACATTCATATTTCAACACTTTGAATATTTGTTCTGCAGATTTAATTTCCATATAATAATCGTTGGTATTCATCGTAAATATTCATTCATTTTTCAATAAATGATAATTAATAATGAAAGTATAGTGAAAGTAGGCTACAATCAAATAATTGTTGCTATTTGAATTCCAATTGCTTTTTATAATTGCTAGCTCAGTTCTTTTAGTACGAAAGGGTGAACTAAGCATCGCATTTAGCTGTGTGTGCGTTTGTGTGTGTGTGTGTGTATGTCTGTCGTGAAGTGGGCGTGGGAGTCGTTCGGTGGGTGGGTGGGTGGTCACGTCCATATAGGAGGCATGGCAAGAGTCAATAATAAGATCAAATCCATCTTTTCCTCTGTGTGTCCAGATACACGACCAGACAGATGCACCGAGAGCTCTCTCCAGCATTATTTTTTTTTAGCATTACCATATTTTTGATTTGATACTTTTAAACAGTCTTCGTTTTATTTGGTCACTGTTCAGGGATAGCCTACGCTAAGGTATTTTATGGGCATTTCATTGTACGTGCTTTTTTTGATGTGCTAAACTTGTCTTGTGGAATTGATGTGATGTTTAGATCATTATAATATTATAGTGGTCAGAATGCACGTGCACAAATAAACGGCCTTGAAAAGAGAATAATAATGTAGGCCATTTCTAATTAACATTTTCATTAATAATAATAATTAAAAAAGAATAAAATAAAATAGAGTTTTATGAAAGAAAGGTTATTTATTTTTGATTCTTTTCGAACTCGTAGCATCTCTAACAGAAGCACACGCGTCAGTGAGGGAGATGGACTTCACAGCAGACGAGGAGCTGCAGGAGCTGTGTCCGGTGTGTGGAGATAAAGTGTCCGGATATCATTACGGCCTTCTTACCTGCGAAAGCTGTAAGGTAATCTTATTTAAACTCATTTTCTCATTTCAACTCGTGTGCGTGTTGCGCTTAAAAAAATAAAAAATCTTAAATATTTAGGAAACGCTTAATAATTGTAAATCAAAAAGTTTATGAACGGTGAAGGATTAGCTACATGATGTAGCTAGCCCAGTGCTATGAAAATCATTACGACGTAACACTCTTTGTTAATGTTAATGGCATTTATAATATATGTATTATTATTTAGTAGTTTTAAACTAATAATAGCCTTTTGTAATGCTTTATTTTCCTTTATTACTGTCATTGTTATGCATGTTGCATGTACGTAGTAATATCAGTAGCCTATGCATGCATACAAATAACCCTGTTGTTAATATTACTTAGTACTTAAATGTATAATTTCCCTGTAACAAGGACACCTTAAAACAAGATGTTACCCAATATCTTTATTTATTTATTTATTTATTTTTGGTTTTATTATGTATGCAAATCCATTGACTGTCAACAGACAGTCTGTTCACATTTACATCCATATTCCTGTAAGAAAGCCCAGATTCATTTTTTTAGATGATGTTAATTTAGAACAATTCAATATGGTTACATGCTATATTGCTGTTGTTTTTAAACAGAGCTTGACAGAATATAATCCTTATTGTGTGCATCATCTTGACAGGGTTTTTTCAAGAGGACGGTTCAGAATAACAAGAGATACACGTGCACACAGAACCAGGACTGTGGCATCGACAAAACCCAGAGGAAGAGATGCCCCTTCTGTCGCTTCCAGAAGTGCCTCAGCGTCGGCATGAGACTCGAGGGTGAGCCGTGCTGCTTCTCGTTAGAAAAGTTACATGTGGAGAAAACAGAAAAAGTTTTGCTGTAAAGAAGCCACATCAAACACATAAGATATCTTGTAATTTAAACAACCAACCTTATTGTCCTGATTTTAATACTTTTGTGTTAAACAGCTGGTCCTGAGTGGATATAATGCTTATTATATGACATTAAATCATGTATTATATGTGTTTATGGTATATTTCAACAAGCATCGCTTTTTATTAATGACATTTTAGTAAAATATCAATATATCTGGAGAAAGGGGAAAACTTTTAATGCAAAATTTCATTATCATGATTGAATATTTAATAACACTTATAATGGAGTTTAAACTCAGAAGATGAAAGATTTAAATATATATATTTAAAAAAAGCCTGACTTAAAAGTAATAAAAACCATGTGTTTTGACATATTTGGCAAAATATAAATCTATACCAGTTAACATCTTGTTCAAAATATATATTTTTTAATATTTCATAGCCATTTATGATTAAGTGACCCAAGCTTATTTTCTTCCAAATTAATTTAAATTATTATTAAATAACTTATTTATTTTATTTATTTTACATTTTCACAGATGGAAAATATCCTTGTCCAGTATCTTATTTTGCTCTCTGTGCGCGCGATTCCCAGGCCGAGTGCAGAGAAGCACCTGTTTCCGCGCGCGCCTGTGACACATTCCTCACGCACTGATAAGACTCGCGGATTCATGTTGAGAGTTCACAAAAAACCAGCCCGGAAAATGTCCATATGAAGAGAAATATCCATTTGCTTTTGCCCTGACTTACTTAAGCAAAACCGTGCCAAGCATTCCTTGCTTTATTTGGCCTTTTATCCACTGTGCTCTTAAGATGGGCTTACACTTCCAATTGTATCAGACAAACAGCATGTCTGCAAAATGTAAATAATATTTGATATGCATCCTATAACACTTTCAACCTCTTTCCTCCCAGCTGTCCGTACAGATCGAATGAGAGGAGGAAGGAACAAGTTTGGTCCCATGTACAAGCGGGACCGTGCCCTGAAACAGCAGAAGAGAGCTTTAATTAGAGCCAGCGGTTTGAAAATAGAGGGCAACCCATCTCTCCTGTCCAGCTCTCAGACAGAATACCAGCTTCCCGGATCGCTCTCAGGACTCCATTCCACTTCTCTGTCCTCTCTGGAGTACGACTGCCCTCCTCTCTGCCCCCCGGCCCTGGGTGTAGCGCTGCAGAGCTACGGCTCATTCCCTGCTCAGTACCACTACACTGCTCCCTCCTTACCTAGCAGATCGATTAAAGCTGAATATCCAGACGCGTACTCCAGCTCACCTGACTCCTCGCTGGGGTACCCATACCCTGACGGCTGCTTGCCTGCGTCCCCGCACACCAGCCCCATGAACCCTGGCTTGCCCCCGCTGGTGCTCGAGTTGGTCAGTTGTGATCCAGATGAGGAGCAGGTATGAATAAATCATCTGAAGATTAATCAGTTAACTAAAAAGACTAAATAAAGAAATCTATTTTATTTAGCCTATAAAAATGCCTCTACATTTTTTCAGGTTAATTTAGTCAGACTTTTTTTTATGACAAAATCAGTTAATTTAGATGTTACTAAACTAAGCACAATTTTGTTTACCTGAAAAATAAATTTTTCTAATCATGAAAAAAGAAATCTAGCACCGATTGAACAATAATTCAAAAGCTGTCTTTACAGTTTTTACAAACCTGTTCTGAATGCAAAAGAAGATTTTAAAGATTAAAAAAAACATTGACTTTAGACACTTAGTTTTCTCATATAGGTTTGGAATAACACAGGATTGGTGGGTTTTTATTTTTGATTGAACTGTCCGTTTAAAGGGAGGAGAATTCTGGGATTTCAAAGGGTGCACTGTTCAATTCAAACCTTTGGTATTTCTAACTTAGATGGTCAAAACAGACCAAAGACAAGTGTAACATTTGTATTTTTATTTATTTAATTTAAACTATTATTACTATCAGTGTTTTTATGAATTGGATGTTCTATATTTTAGTTTAATAATATAATATTTTTTGGTATCACTTAAGATGCCATTTGTAAACATTAGTTACCTACTGTTCATTTAGGTAACAAGAACTAACAGTAAAAAATACATTGCATTTATTAATCTTAGTTAACAGTACATAATCCATTACAAATAAAACAATACAAAAATCAAAAGTTGTATCTGTTAAGAATATTTAATTGACTTGAGCTAACATACATTTACAATAAGCAATGTATCATTATTAACTAAGAAATTCATAAATGCTTATTGGTCATTGTTAGTGCTTTTAGCTAATAGAACCATATTGTAAAGTGTTACTACTTTTTTCCTCATTATTTTGTATTTTGAGGGAACTAAACAACATTTGCCACTAAATTATGTGACACTTATTTCAATATTAAATAAAAATGTAATTAAATTAAATATTCAAAAACAATTCTGCAGTATTTAAGTTAAAAACAGAGCAAAGGTATTTAATATCACACAAAATTCTTACACATTGACTTGTCAATTTGACTTTGCTTAATGTTTCCAGGTGAGAGGAAAGATCTGTGCATACCTTCACCAGGAGCAAAGCGGCAAGGGGAAGCTGGACAAACCACGGCCGTCCAGCCTGTTGTGTGTCATGGCAGATCAGACATTGTTCTCAATAGTCGAGTGGGCAAGAAGCTGTGTCTTCTTCAAGGAACTAAAGGTACAGCTCTGAGATAAGACAAAGTGCATGTGCGTGTGTGTGTTTATGTGGACACACCTCTGATCATCCAAATGATTCTCTGCAGTGTTTTGTCTAATACTATTTTGGAGAAAGTCTGCTATTTTGTCGCCAAACCATGTATCTCACCGAAAGATAACATTTAGGCACACCAAGAAAATCAGATATTGTGTATGTGTTGTTGCAGCATGTTTGCCAAGCAGTTTTAAGAGTAGGATTACATTTAACGTTTAGATTGTAGTGGTATCACTTATATGTGTCAAAGTCCAGATTCTTGCTCAGTTTCCAAAACGTTTTTGGGAGATTTGGAATTTTGGCAAAAAGGCATCAGATGTGAATTTGGAATCTCGAATTTGTACACTCAGTTGCTATATTCGCATCAGGGAGTGTTGCAAATCACAATAGATTTGTTGTTGCTGTGATTATAGATACAGTGTTGACACACATAGAATTTGCCCTCTCAAAGCTCTCACCTCTTATAAAATGTCTTAATCATCGGTCTCGACGGAATATTTGGTCGATGAATGAATGCATTCAAGCAAATAATGTAGAATTTCAAACTTTGTTTTTGCACATTCACACCTGCATGACCGTCGCATATTTTTTGTGCAGTTCATTCCATTCTGCAGCCATGGCAACTAGCATTCTGCGATTGCTAGCATTAAAATGTGTCCGAGTTTGAGAACGCATGCCAGCGACTGACTCCTGCAGGCTCACCGCTTTCAGAAACACTGAATTACATTCCGTCCAGCAATAGCTCAGCAATTGTTCCAGACTGCTGAAAGGTATCGCGCGATGTGGGAAATGTGCATCTGGATTGAAAAGCGCTTTGATAAACTCAATTTAGTGCATGTTTGTGTACATACTAGGGAGGGTTTATGTCCACAGCCGCGAGAGAGGTCAAGTTTCCGGGGCTCGAGGCTGTGGATTAGATGTGGATATATGGTTTGAGTAATTTTGTCTGGGCTGCGGTTGATATATGTAGCGCTATGCTTCTATTAGGGCTTTACTGCCGCTCACTGTGCGTAATACTGACACAACGTGGCCTTCAAATCACTGTGTACTGTATACGGACAGAGCATTAGTGGGGGAGGAAGACAAGAGGCCGATGAAGGACGAGAGGTGAGAAGGTGCCAGAGGTCATCATTTGGCGCTCATAAATACAGCACATTCGATGTGCGCTCGATGGCTGCTCGTCCCAAGGACTCCCATTCCCTCGTTTTATGATCTAGCTGTTCATCTGTGTACAAGGGTTGTATTTCTTTGGGTTTTAAACTGAAAGATGACATGCTCGGGCTTGTGCAGTGTACTATGATTTGAGTAAAACCACCTACACGTTTATTGTTGTTTAGGCTTTCATTGAGAGGAGAATTGTTGGCAAGGCTTTGAAATATTGGTCACTACATATTTTTTTAATCGTATTTGTAATATCTTTCGATTTTCACAAAAAGTAGTCAGCTTGCTGTTTGCAGTTATTTGATATAGTCTGCGTACAGTTTCTGAAGCTTTTCTCGCATACACTCAAGCTCTGAGATCTCAAATCAAACCATTCACTGTCAAACCATTTCACCAAACTGTGAAAGTCAAAGGTCTCCAGTGAAGGTTTGGACCCCTTAATCTTACTGTATGGACAGAAACACTTTTCCAAATATATTCAGGAATATCTTCTTTTGTGTTCGACCGCTCCTGTCCATACAGTGGAAGTCAGTGGGGTCCAAAACAACATTGGACATGATTCAGAATTATTTTAGTACTATTTCTATGCTATTATTGTATTTATTAAAGTAAAATCTTATTATAATCTATCTATCTATCTATCTATCTATCTATCTATCTATCTATCTATCTATCTATCTATCTATCTATCTATCTATATATATATATATATATATATATATATATATATATATATATATATAAAATAAAACAATAGTTTAAGAACATAATTTATTAACACTGACCCCATTAAAATTCATTGTATGGACAAAAAGACAAGCTTTTGTATTCCACAGGTAAAAGAAAGTCATGTGGGTTTGGGATGACATGATGGTGAATAAATGAATGAATCTCCTACTATGCAAAAAAAAATAAATCAGTATCATGGCCTGATACTGTAAGCATGTAATAACTCTACATTATTTTCTCCTGATTTAGGTAGGAGATCAGATGCGACTGCTGCATAACTGCTGGAGTGAGCTGCTGCTTCTCGATCATATCTGCAGACAGGTGCATCATGGGAGAGACAACAGTCTGCTACTCATTACAGGACAGGAGGTGAGTGTATAGCACAATAATATCACTACGTAAAAGCTTCATTGTTTGCAGAGAAGCAGAAGATGTTAGTAGAGAGAGTGTGGTGAAGGTGCTGTGTGCTGCAGGTGGATCTGTCGGCGGTGTCTGACGCGGGACCTCCTCTGGTCAGTATGGTGCAGAAAGGACAGGAGCTGGCCAGGAGACTGCAGCTGCTGCAGGTGGACAGAAGAGAGATGGCCTGTCTGAAGTTCCTCATCCTCTTCAACCCCAGTGAGTACGACTGCATCTGCATGCATGTGGCATCACAGGGCCACAGTGGCACTGAAGAAACATTATGCAAAACTGAAAGAGACCAATTTTCAATTCCTCAAGTTAAGTTTTAATGATTGATTTTGTATAATCATAGACCTTGAAGCAGTTCTCAACTGTTGGGTCTCAGCAAACTTCATGATGAGTTAAAATTATTGAAAATAAAAACAAGGATTAAAACAAACCATAAATCTCTTTAATGCAACATTCATGCAAATTAATCAAATCTTAGAGCATCATGAGCATTCTTATACATTTTGTGAATATTTCTATTTTTTAGTTATGCCAAGCTCCAGAATGTTCTATCATGTAGAAATCAATAAAATTATTAATTAACAAAATATAATAAAATAAAATATATTAAATTAATAATGTAATGAAAATTAATAAAAGATCACAAACAACTGGGGAAGTCATGGGGCTTTTTGTGGAGAATAGTGAGCCTTGAAATCAAAATAGGATGAGAACCATTGCCTTAAAAGAAAAAAAAGATTGAATATATGATGGTTTTATGTGATAATATGTTCTAATCCTAAGGCTAGATGGGGTAAATTGGCACAGTGGAGATTGTCATGAAACAGTCTAGTAGAGATTAAGCAAAAATGTGAATAGTTTAATAGTTTTTAAACAAAACAACTACTGAAACAGCAAGAAATGTCAAAGACAACACAAAAATGTCAAACCACGGACTGGACAAAAAAAGTAATACATTGTATAAAATTACAATATGTAAACACGTGACAAAATGTTGTATTGCTCTGATACAAATGTTACATCCTGACATTCCTAGTAAAAAAAAATGGTCTTTTGGCCTACATTATTTAGTGACCTTTTTTAAACATATGCCAGTGTGTTTGTGTGTGTTCAAACTAGATGTAGGTGTTTAAACATTTGTTTAATTTGACCTTCTAGTTACAGAGATCTCACATGAAACTAGCCCTTTATCATTTAAGCAATATTTAGATTTTGGAAGCACTACTTGTAATCATTATATCGTGAATACAGTACAGTTTAATAAATGTAGTGGACACCAAATGAAATAAACACAACACCTCTTATTTCTTGTACCTAGCAACAAACTTTTTTCCTAGAAATGTTCAATTTCAATTTCATTAGGCACAATAAACAAACAGCTGAAAGGAGAAAACTGCATTTGAAAGCGAAAGAATTTGTCATCTCCTCTCACTCTGCCACATTGATTTTTTTCATTCTTTGCCTAAATGGAAGCAGCTTTGAGTAATTTGTGTCCTTCAGATGCATTGAAAAGATTATTCAACATGTTAATTACTGTGTGAATGGCTCTTCTGATGAGCTCTGCTAATGCTTTAAAGTGCTCCATTAATGGGCCCAGCTATTGTCCCCCCAAACACACACGCGCAGAGACAGACTACAGCGAAAAACACACACACATCTCTATTTAGATTATATAGCTATGTTCAGAATGCCCAAATCTGATTTATTCTCTTACACGTGACTCTGATTTGTGTTTTCATAACAGCACAACTGACATGAAATCTGATTTTTTTAGATTCTGGTTTTGCGCCACTTATATGTGATACAAAATCAGATGCTGGTCAGACGTTTTGCAAATGCGAGCTCATTCTGAACAGTCATTCATGCAACTTTTACTCCATCAATGTTAGTCACATTGTTGACAGGAATTTTGTCAGACAAACAAACCAGAGAGTACATTAATGTTGGTGGACTTGAACTTGAAAAGTGGTGTTTTTTGTCTGCTTGAACTGAGGTGCTACAGCAATCTGTCACAAAACATTGAAGAGCTATATGGTATTTATTGTTTGAATTTCTTAAAAAGTTGACAAAATTTGAAAACTGAGACTTTGTTTCATACCAAAAGTAACCTGCTTTTTCTTGTCTGTCGGCAAATTGTTGGTTTTCCTCTTTGCTTCACAATGTTTTTTTGTTTTTTTCACTTTGTGAGAACATGATGTCTGGTGTGAGAGCGCTATGGCTTGTCTGACGTAGCAACAGTAACTGGGGGGAGGTTTTTGTGAAGGGTCATTTAAAAGGAAGAGTAGTAGTTAATGGTCATTTATTGTTCTCTCTCGCAATTGCGAGTTTGTCTGACTTTTTTCATAATTGTTAGATATAAACTTTATACACTTACAATTGTGAGTTTTAAAGTCCAGTTCTGAGGAGGAAAAAAGACTGATATATTTCACAATTGCTAGCTTATATCTCGCAATTCTTACTTTATAACTTGCAAGTGCGAGTGTATATCACACAAGTCTGAGAATGTCACGCATTGCGAAATTCAGAATTGCGACTTTGTATCAGACAATTCTGAGAGAAAAATGAGATGTAAAGATGAAATTGCGAGCAAGAAGTCAGAATTGTGAGATAAAAAGTAGCAATTTCCTGTTTTGTTTATTCAGTGATAGAAACAAGCTTCCATACCAGCAGGCATCAACAGTGTGAAGTGTTTCGAGTGCTTCAAAACAGTGAATCATTTTGTCAAGAAAATGTTTTAATTGATTTAAAGCTTCAAAAAGGTTAATTTCTCCCATCACTAGGTGATAGCTAAAACACAAAAGTTAAGAGAAAACTAGAAAAACTGTCCTTTTCTTCAAACTTGTCTTCATCCTCATCACCATGTGCTTCCGTGGCACATCAGTGTATGTCTGTATGGCAGCTTCCTGCATGCCGTCTTGTTGTTTTTTGCACGCAACTCTTAATTGCATTCAAATCTCATACTGGCCACATTTAAAACAATAATGTGCAAAAACAAACAAAAAAAATAGATATATATCTGAGCAATAAATCAGAATTGAGCACCAAGATTTGCATGGTGAATGTAGCCTATGAGATCGGTAATGATTCGTCTCTCGTCTGCAGATGTGAAGCTCCTGGAGAACCAGCAGTATGTGGAGAGCCTTCAGGAGCAGGTGAACAGCGCTCTGCTCGAGTACACACTCTACTCTTACCCTCAGTGTCTGGACCGCTTCAGTCAGCTCATACTGCGGCTGGCTGAGGTCCGGTCGCTCAGCGCGCAGGCCGAGGACTTCCTGTGCTACAAGCACCTGTGCGGAGAAGTGCCATGCAACAATCTGCTCATAGAAATGCTTCACGCCAAGAGGTCCACCGCCGTGTGAAAGTGACACTGCTTTGAGAGTTTAAGCCATACGCGCAAAATAGATGGTGAACAGTTTTCCAAAGGCAATTCTTTCTTACCTTATGTGATGAATGTACAGAATTTTTCCATTTGTATTCTTTTTAAATCATTTGAGCATGACAATCATTTGTGGACGCGGAGGTGTTTTTATAGCGTTTTCGTCTTCGTGCCGTTTTTCTCTCGGCTAAGCGTGATCTCTGCAGATGTTTCATTTGAACGCTTATGTATCTCTGTTATTTTATCTTAATGCTCCTGTGCTTTTGAATGGATGATGAGTATTGTAATTTCTTTGATTTTAAAATACATTTATTAAGTTGGTATTTAAAAAACATTCCTAAAGGACCTGTCCAAAAACTAATCGAATGAAACAAAAGAAGATATTTATTGAAATAATGTAATCAACAGTATCAATTAAACTATTTAAAGCACATTTTTACATAGATTACACATTTATTTGTCTTTCCTTTTAACTGAAAAAAAAATGGGTTGCAATAAAATAATATAAACGACACGTTGCAGTTGTTTGAAGACTGTGTGTGTGGCGGCCTAAAAGCAATCTTACTTTGAAAGGACTCGTTTCTAAAGACAGACATGCTGCTCTACTCTGAGTGTCTCTTCAGTGTGCCAATAAAAAGAGGTTATGGGAAGGTCAGAAAACATTCACACATGTTGCTACCTTTGTGAGTGTATAAAGAGAGAGAGCTTCTTTTGAAATCCGATTGAACCAATTATTTTTCTATTCATTTTTATTTTAATCAAGTGTATCGTTTGAAAAAAATTCATGAATGACTACAGACTAGAGATACACACTTTCCACATCAAAACAAACAAATTATTTTTAATAGTTGGAGTAAAAAAAGTAATACATAATGCATTTTATATGCATTGTAGAAAAACAGGGAATGCATATTACAGTAAAATACTTTTGCGTTATTTCAACTGGGTAGTAGAATTACAGCATGAATAAATCAAAAACAAACCATTAAAAATAAATGTTGTCATGACAAGATAATCTTCACATGCTTGCTATTTTGAGCACTAGACTTTATATAAAACATCAATAATGTGTTATTGAAATGATATATAGATACTTTGCACAGTCTCTTCAGAAAGATCAAACAGCTGATAGGTTTCTTTGTCCCCAGTTTTCTTATTCTGCAAAATACTGAATGTGAATCTCCATTGATAGAAGTTGAAAATCACTAACAACTCATTCGGTTGTCTGGTCACAATTAATAGTGTGATAATGCTCAGGTTGTCCATTTTGACTACTGTGAGCCTCTTTACTCTGATAACATCTGTACATTATAAAACGATGACCGTATTCTTTACGCTCCGTGCTGAGCGCAGTCTAATTGAACATTTGCTGAAACAGTTGTACCATGTTTATCAGAAAACCTTTACTCGCTCAACACAGACTGAGCTCTGGGAATGAGACGGCCTGCAGGATTGCGGAGGAGGCAGTGTTCGCTCCTCCACAGAATGAGCTACATCTTCATCCCAGGATAAGACACGGGTCCATGCAGAACTGTAGTGTAGTTGGCCTCTCAACAGCCTGTGGAGAAGCAAAAAACGTATTCAGATTCTATTTTGACAAATTTCAAGCTCAGATTTTATGGTTTCAGTGTCATTTGTTGAAAAGTGCATGAGTCCTTTGCTAGTGAAGAACTAGTGCGCCCCCTAGAGATTCAGTGTGGACACATTATCTTACAGCAGCATGTTCATGTGAAACAGTTCTTTACCTGAGGGCTTAAAGGCTGTCAGCTGAACCACCTGAAACACAAGATTATGCTGTAAGATCAAGCCAGGTCAATCTGATAACAACTGGTTATTGTAACAAGCCTAATTCCTATTTGATTACCGTATTTTCCGGACTATAAGTTGCACTTTTTTTCATAGTTTGGCTGGTCCTGCGACTTATAGTCAGGTGCGACTTATTCATCAAAATGAATTTGACATGAACCGAGAGAAATGAACCAAGAGAAAACATTACCGTCTCCAGCCGCGAGAGGGCGCTCTATGCTGCTCAGTGCTCCTGTAGTCTACACTGAAGACATAGAGCGCCCTCTCGCGGCTGGAGACGGTAATGTTTTCTCTTGGTTCGAAATAAATGCGACTTATAGTCCAGTGCGACTTATATATGTTTTTTTCCTCATCATGACGTATTTTTGGACTGATGCGACTTATACTCAGGTGCGACTTATAGTCTGAAAAATACGATATGTGTATTATTGGCACGGTTAAGTGCTGCGTATATAATATCAGTGAAAACCATGTGTGGTTTGCAGCGTACCTGACATCTGTTGGCTGGTTTCAATGGGAAATTCACAATATGGTCCTCGTTAAACCGTTCTTAGATATAAAGGACAGAGATGCTACATGTAAGCAAATCTAGTTTTTCTAAAATTCATATTGATTGAAAGCAACAGTAAACTGAGCTGCAGATGGTGGATTCGCATGAGTTTGACGTACCGTTCTTAAAGACGAGCGAGTCGGCTGTGGAAGTGGTGATGGGAGTCGAGCTCTCGCTGCTCTCTGGGCTGGAACGAGTCGGCAGGCTGTGTACCCATGAAGCACTGGGAGACTTCTGGGAGGGCAAGAAGCTGATAGGCTGTGAGCAGTTCTGCAAGAGGAAATGACATCAAAAGTGAGTACAATAACAGAGAAACAGATTGAAACTGTTCAAATGAGCAAAAATACGGTCTTACTGTAAATGACAAAGCTTTTCGCTTGTCTTGAATTCTTCTTATAGCATTTCGCACCTACATTATCGTGAAACATTCAGAAACAGCATTATGTTGTAAAATAAGCAGTGTAAATCACTTCCTAATACTACTGAAATAAAAGAAATACCAATTGATAAATACTGTACTGTAGAAGTCATACCTCACTGTTGTAAACTGCATACACCAGAAAAATATACAGACCCTAGAATGAGAGGAGACCGTTAATAAAATAACATTTCCCCTCACTCATGCTAGTGATTATAATGTTAACAACACTGAGCAAAGAAATGTCACTTAAAGAGGTTTATATGTAGAGCTCATTTATAATAGCGTGTATGGGTCATTCTGCTGTACCTTTTGCAATAATACATGAATAAAAATAAGTTGTAAATAACTGATTGTGTCAATCTCAGAAACGTATGGATCAAATTTCATCGCCAAACTTACAAATGATTTGAAACAAACATTATATTCTGAATAAAGAAAATGAAGCTTATTTATGGGTCATTTAATTATTCTTCAGACACGAGGGATTCAATTAAAATAAAATGTGAAATTCAATTTGACAAATACAATACCATACAAATAGTAATAATGATAATAATAATAATAAAATTTGAGGAGGTGGAAAAGTGTTGAAAAAGTGTTGAAAAGGGAGGTGCAAAAGTGTTGAATTGCAATGAAAATAATGTCACAATGTTGTTTTTAAATGCAAAATATAATGAATATTCATACTGCCATATGCAAAATAATTTCTCGTTTTTCTTTATTTTCGATTTTGGGGAGTAAAATGACAGGATATATAAGGTTTTGTGTGTTTCAATCAATTACTGTATTTTAAAATTAAGCAACAGAGAGGGAAAGAAAGAATTTAAATGAAAATCATAGTATAATTAACATTAAATATCTCTGTGCCAAAATATCAAAATTGCTTAAGATACTGTTTACTCTATTTATTTATAAATATAATTCTTAAATTTAAAATATAAATGTAGTAAGATCTACATTTTGACGAATTGGCTGAAGATTCAGTGTCTGTGGTTTAAGAAACAGTTATTATAAAGATATATGATTATAATATATTATTATTTAAAATCTATTATTAAAAATAACCAGGAGAAACTTTTTTGTTGGACATTTAGCTCAAAACTTCAGATTTATTCTCCGCTCTTGTTATCAGTTAGCATTGAATCAGCCATATATTACACCTAACAGGAACGGTCCATATTCTTCCTGCATCATAAAACTTGCAAGACAGATCTGCACTGGCTAATTATATGAGAAGAGTTTCCTTCCAGTGATGGACTCTGCTCATGTCTCCTCCTCTCCTCCATTTTCTCGATCTGTCTTCTGCTTCTTTTATCTTTTTCCCAGACGCACACAGTAAATCTACATTAACAAGCTCTGGGAGGGAATTCAGCTCTCATTCATTATAGACATGGGAGGAAGAAAGAGTCACAGTACGAGAGAGCTACATGAAGCTGAAAACAGAGAGAGGAAGTTCATTTCAAATGTGTTGACAGACTGGAATCTGACTAAGAGGAAGGCAAAAGGTGCGTGGAAAGTCAGAGCTGGCCGATTTGGTCAAAGATGATGAAAAACATAATTATTTTTGTCAATACCGAGGTCACAGTTATTTAAAATGATTACTTATAGACTGAGAAAAAGGAGGTTTACTTCAAATCTCAAAAATCTAAGTTTTATTCTCTAAAGGTCATAGCAGTTAAGCCATAAATTACAGCTAATACACACACACATTAAAACAAAGTAAAAATAAAAATAAATAACATCAAAATGAATAAATATTGTGGAAGCACACCATTGCAGTGTTATTTTAGCATCATTGGGATAATATTTTAGTTTTTATTAATATTTTGAATCGATTTCTATCTAGAAAATTTTTATAGCAATTTTTGTCACTTTAGTAGTTTTTGTTTTATAAATATATGTCTATATAGATTTAAAGTTTTAGTTTAATTATTTAAGTACTTTAAATTTAACCTAAATTTAGAAATGTTGCTTTGGCAACTAACTAAGTTTTATTTTATTTATATATATTTTTTTCAGTTAATATTTATTTTATTGCAGGTAACACACATATTTATAACAATAGAGCACTGTAACGGAGAGAGTTTATAATACAAGACAAAACAATGTCCATGTGACAACAGAATTTTGATTTCATAATCACTGTAAGATAAATCGTAATTGAAAATAAATGTGAATGATTGCCGTGTGGAGTGTTACCTGAAAAGCATTGAGTGTGATGAACAGATAGGCCACGACAACAGATAAATGCACCAGCACTCCACACAGCCAGGTCAGACCTAACACTGGTAACAGGATCAGTACTGGCCTCGTCGCTGCCCTGCGTGTGCACACAAACACAATATCAGTCCTTCATATTACTGAATGCATTGGCTAGGCTGCTCAGTTTTACTTCAGTATGACTGAAACTCTTCTTCAAGGACACTAGCTAATTATACAGACACTTCTGATTCATTTCTGCTCATTCATTGTAGGAAGTATCTATATAACAGGACAAACGAGTCTCTGTGGCTGTTTTTTATGGTATCTTCTCAAGTCCAGGTGGCTGATAGGAATAAATGAGTTACTGGCAAACAGGTGCTTTCTCGCTGCTTCCTCTGTTCAACAAGATAAGAGAAGAACTAGAAATGTGTACAATAATGAGAAACGACTGGCTGAAACTGCTCTCTATCTCTTAGCTCTGGCCTGTTTTTATTTCAAAGGAAGTTTGAAAGGGAAACAGCGTTCACCAGGTAAGATCCAGCGTGTGAAGTTTGGAATCAGAACTGGGCGTCAGCATTTTGGCTCTGCGACGCGCACTGGACACTGTGACCATTACGACCCGAAAAAGCACCACAGCGTTGACCTAAGAACAGAGAACCACATGTCCCATTACCTCACTTTAACAGGTGAACTTATCGCTGTGAAGGTTTGTGGCCTCAATCTTTTTTCTTGTTGTTTTTTTTTTTTATGCTGTGCCTTTAATAAATAACTCTGTGATGTTCACAGCAGGGATGATGTATCTTTGTAGGATCAGAAAAGAGTTAGCATTTTAGCTCCATAACACTTAAGTAAATGATTAAATGGTTTTTGTATATTTGTCTAAAATGACATCTGCGATGAACATTAGCTCTAAATATTTTTATGTTTTACTTTTTCTTTTTTTAGCTTTTTGTTGCCCTGAAAACACGACTTTTTACAGCCTTGAAATAATCACATTGAAGTAAATTATTATATCCCAAACCTTTTTAAAAAAAAATAAAGTCTGAAAGAGTAAAAAGCTTAACGATGAAGTCACGTGTAGTTGATTTATAGCACATGTTTAGCTATTTACATCTGGCTGCTGTATCAAGGCTTCAAAATGAATCATATTTGTGAAGATTATCATGATGTACAAAACATGCAGCAATCTGAAATTTTTGGCCTACAAAAATCTGTGTTCACCACAACACTATACTACAAAGGACAGTAACTATATGGAGTTTATAATATACAGAAATGTACAATATGTATTTTATGGTTGTAGAAAATATGCTTCCTGTTGATACGATCCCTTAACTTTATTTGATGTGCTAACAACCTTAAATTTTAATTTGAATTACATTTTTAAAAATCTGATCATTAGCATTTAATATCCACATTGCATTCATACATTATGCATTTAGCTGACATTTTAATATAAAGTGTCCTTTCCGGTCCAGACTGCTTTAAAGCCGTGATGAATCAGAAGTAGAAAGGTTAATTTATGCAGTGCAATGTATTAAAAAGAATTTACAAAAAAAAACTTGATTCTATCCAGATGTTGTTGATTGGACGGAGGAAGACTAAATGATTGGAGAGAAATCACCAGAGAGAAGATCCAGTTATGACATTTTGATTAAACATTACAAGGCTAAAAAAAGCAAACATAAAAAAGCTTTTAAAAAGCAAACATATGCACAGATTAATCTTTCACAAAAAGATCTATAAAAGCCATTTAGGAAATAGATTTCATGTTGACTTTAAAATCATCAGGGCTGGGTTTCCCAAAAGCTTTGTAAGCCTAAGAAGTTCGTAAAAATGATCGTACGACTGATCTTAATATCACGGTCTGTTTCTCAAAATCATCATAACTTAAGTAGCACTTGAAAATCATTGTAGATCTACGAGTGCTCTGGAGTAATCGTAAAGCCCTAAGTGCATCGTAAGAAAACAGATTTATTCTGTAACCTGCAGGACAATCAGCAGATTACACCTTTAACTTGATTCAAGCGCAATGTGATTATAATAGAAGGATTTGATTGTGCTTTATTGTACACTTTATAACTCATTTTCTTATTTTTGTTTTATTAATTTATAAATGAAATAATTAAAAAGGGCAGAAATATAGAAATACACATTTAAATTAAATGACTGGAAAAAAAAAGTAAATAAATAAGTAAAAATAAAATAAGTAATGTAGGAAATGTTTCAAAGACCGGGGGAAAAAAATATGTCAATGACTTGCTGAAGTGCACGAAAACCAGCTATGTATTTGATCTGAAATAACGTCTCACTCTCTCTCTCTATACTGTGTATAAATAAATTGATTGAAATAATTGTATGCATTTAGCAGACGCTTTTATCCAAAGCAGCTTACAGTGCATTCAGGCTAACATTTTTTACCTAACATTATATATAAATATATAGAGTATATTATTATGTAAAGTATAATATTATAGACTTTAATATTGTATCGTATTATAGTTATTATATCCAAGTTGTCTGTCTGGAATGCAGCATTAAGTTAACGTCAATAAACGATCGTGTACTACAATTAAGAGCCATTCTATAGCGTGACATTTCAGCACTCGACAAACGGACAGCGACTCCTAAGTAGCACTTAAAGCACAGCTACATGCAACTGTGTTAAGTACATTGTTGGAAAACACACTGAAACAATAACGATCGATCACAAAATTATTCATAGAAAACCCTCTTAAGCGCTAAGATCAATCGTTATCAGGAAACTCGGCCCAGAACAGTATACCATATATACTCATACGCTCAAAAGCAAATAAGAGCCCACTGTGACAATTATTCTGACACAAACACACACACTCACTCGAGGAACTGCGCACTTGTGACATACTTACGGCCAAAACAAAGAGCACAGGCCCTGCAAAAGCCCAAATAACGTGCGACTGCAGGTTCAGCCAGCAGTACTGTTGTGCTTTGTACTGATCCAAAGTGGCTGCCAAGGTTACAGCGACTATAACAACCGGCAGCCCTAAGACAAAGCAAATACAGACACAATGTGTGAGAGGAAGGTTAATCAAACAGAACATGAATCATAATTATTTACACACACACACACACACACACACACAGTTCTCACCCCAGCCCAGCACATAGTACAGCTTCATGCGCCTCTCCTCGCTGATATTCACAGAGACCACTTTACTCCAGAGCAGCAAGCCCTCCACCAGCATCCAGCAGAAAGACGACAAGAAAAAGAGATGCAGGAGCACCGTCACCAGCCAGCAGGCTTCCTGCTCCACAACAACATACACATGCTTCATTCAAAAGCTGACAAAAAACAGGCCCATACCAGCTATCAGTAGTACATAGTATATTATTTGATTGTTACATAGAAATAGAAATAGATAGGTACACTGCTGTGATTTACCTCTAAAGAAAACACTCCTATGTGGCAATCTCACAGCTGTTTCTCTACTGTTTTTTTATCAATACCATCTGATATTTATGAAGAAATGTATAAAAACAGCCAATATCAAAGTCTTAATATCCTCTTTTCATATTTCACCATTTATTTAATATTTTTTTATATATTATTTTAGACTCAGTATTTTTTTATTTAAAAAGAAAGAAAGAAAGAAAGAAAGAAAGAAAGAAAGAAAGAAAGAAAGAAAGAAAGAAAGAAAAAGGTAAAAGAAAAATCATTTGGGACTGTATTTCAGATCGTTTCCCTTAGTTTAAGTAGGTTATATTAGTATCTAGCAGCATTATTAAACACACACACAATGGCTGCTGCATTTAACATGTGTGATGTTCAAAATATGATTAGTTTGTCAACACTATAAAATGGTGGCAACAATTTAATAAGATGGAGCAACTATTCTCAAACTATTGTCTCAATTAATTATTTGTTAATTTGTATAATAAATAAGGGACATAATGGCATATATTATTTTTGCATCTGGCAGTGATGACCATTAACTTTTTGGTAAACAAATTATTATTTTTGTAGTTCTCCAGTCTTTTCTTATCAAGTATTAAGTGTTGTGACATACTGATGCATAAAATGACACTGATGAATAAAAAAAGAATATGTTGACACATATAGATGTCACACCTGGTTTCCCTCAGCCCAGTCGCTGAAAATAAGAAGAAGCTGAGCTACAGCCAGCGCCACGATCAGGTTTTTGTGAACTGTAGTCCGATCTGACTTTGGAACGCTAGAGGAAAACAGAGAACGACACATAATGCAGTAACAGTGGATCAGCACTCTTTTTTATTATTATTATTTTTTATATATATATTCCCACCTACAAACACATGGAAACTCACCCAACAGCCACAAAGAGAATAAATGTGAAGATGAGACCACACAGAGACACGCCAGAGCCAATCAAACTGAAGATCTGCAGGCCTGTCTGATGATCAGGATCTGGCTAATATACACACACAAAGAATTGAAGTAGGATTTGATTTGTCATGTACTACTGATTAAAAAAAGAGAATTTTTTGGCAATTGAAATAAATGTGAAATCAAATAAAAATATTTATATAAATATAAAAGTAAGATCAGTATCTATTCTTTGTACTATGATTTTTCATCTGTTGCAGGTACTTCTTATTAAAAGCCTCTTTACCTGAACTTCAGAGATCTGTAACAGCAAGGCAAAGTTGGTAGTGTGGTTACAGGAACAGGAAGTGGAGTTTCTGTTAGTGGAAATAGAGGTGCAACCCTTTGTTGACCACCCTCCCCCCTCTGGCCTGAGGCGTCAAGACAAAACAAGATTTCATCAGTTATACAAAACATATAAGAGAGCATATGAGAATTAATTAAATAAGTACACGAAAATTGCTTACATCAGGTCGAAATCCCAGAAAGAACAGATAGGTGTCAAATTCAGTGAGGCGTTCTAGAGAGTGAAAAAGAGAAGCAATGTAGTTGAAGTCAGGCGTAACTGTCCATCAACACAGTATTCAACCCTGATCAGTTCTCATTTTAATCGGTTCTCCTAAAATGATAGATCATACTACTGTTCAGATGTGTGAACAGCAGTCTACATTTAAAAATCAATCTACGTCTTCAGAAGACTTGGAATAAAACATGCATATACTGACTACTGTTAAGGTACTTTTAAGCTGCTTTTTGTGCTTTTGGAGCTTGAATGCCTCTTGTGACTAAACTGTATGCAAAGCAGCAGCTTTGACATTCAGCAAAATCACCTGCTCCATGGAAAAAAGGAAGTCGTCTAGGTTTGTGAGGAACTCACATGTGGTTAAATGATTCCTATAACTTTTTTTTAATGGTTTTACTGGCATCCACTACACTGACTTTAGCCAAAGCTAATTTCAGAAACGAGTCCATGGATTTAGAAAATATGCTTCCACAATAAAAATGATACATTCTATTTCTTGTACCTGAATCTTGTGCTGGAGTGTGAAGTTTATGGCCATGCTGATCGGCTGTCCATCTGCCAGCACTTTACTGGAGATGACCGATGAGCCCAAGACTGTTCGCACATGCCTGATTCACACAGTCACACCATCAGCAATATGACAACACATTCATGTTGTAATTACACTGAAAAATGCTAATTCTGTAATAAGGGATTTTCCTGCAGTATCACACTAGTTTGAAGTATCGCACACATTATTGGCATCTATGTTTTCATTAAGAACTGTTAACATCAATGGAATCTTTGCATTCTACAAAAGGTTCTTTAGAACATCTTGGCATGGCTGTGAAAACCCATTATGGCAGCTTTATTTTTAAGAGTGTGTTCATGTAACGCAGACACAGATGATCTGAATTAATTCAATGAATCTGCATACTGTATTCATATGAGCCTGTCCTCCAACAAAAAACGACCATATAGGTCGTTTGTGCAAGCATTTATTACTTAAAAATAATGACAGTTTCGCGTTGCGTCTGTCGTCATGAATTGACGTATAACGTCATTACCAATCAAAACGCATGTTTATTCAAATGCAATGTGTGGGCGTTTTACACCGATCTCACAGTATTTCCTACATATTTTACTAGGTTGCTTATTCGTTCGAATGACCACACCTAACCCAACCCCTAAACCTAACCCTCACAGAAATCATGCTAAATTTATTTATTGAGCATATACATTTTCGTGCACGTCCGTTCCCTGGGATTGATCCCATGATAGCATGATTACATATCAAGGTATAACGCAATAATCTACTAACTGAGCTACACGAAACGCAAACCAGAGGGCAAATAAAAGAGTACAAAACATTAATATGAAAACAACCTTTTGCCGATAGGAGCGCAATTGTAGTATACGCTCTGATGGGTCGTATTTCAGGGATTTGGACAAACGACCTATACAAGCGTATTGGTTGGAGGACAGGTTGATTCATTTCTTACCTATGAGATCCATCACTGACTATAGGGAAAAGGGTAATGTTCTCCTCTCTCTCTGAGAGACATTTCACAGAGCTGTACCATGTATTCAGTAAAGTCACCTTTTTGAAGCCTAAACAAGCACAAGATATAAAAAATAAGGAAAGGAATAAAAAAAAACACATCAATCAAAAATACTTTATCTCCTGGTTTAAATATTCAAACCATTGTTCTGTAGGTCCTTCATGTTTGCAGCTGGGACAGAGATGCAGTCACGATTTCCCACATCCATCCCACAAAACGCTGAACCGTGAGAACCTTCAGACAGCAGCTTCTGCTGGACCTGCAGCTCTGCAACACAGGACCACAGTTTTTGACTTAGGTTTAAATTTCAGGGCATGTCAGTCTTGTTGCTCTGTATGTCTGTGTAACTCACTGATATTGTCGCTGTGTATCTTCACAGTGTCTGTGTCGTCTGTCAGCAGAGAGTTAAGGTTGCTCACCATACGGTCTACAGTCTGCACGACTGCCATTGGGCCCTTCACTACCTACAAAGCACGGATTATTTTTGATGCAAACCCAATATATGAATAAACAAACCTGTCACACTGTATGTAAAATGCAACTAATATTAACTTCATAAATGAACTTATTTAATGGTTGCATAAAGAAAATATAACACACCAGCTGTGCTGTAGTGATGATATTAGGTGAATGTCTTTACTTTCACTTTTGAACAACTGGAACAATTTTAAAAAAAGAACCCACTTTATATTAAGTGGCCTTAACTACTATGTACTTAAATTTTAATTAATAATTTAGTGCAATGTACTTATTGTGTACATACATGTTTTTACATATATATTTTTAAAAACTACATGTAATTACATCTGTATTTAATTTCTGTAATTACATTTATAATTACACTGTTGACCCATACCTTACACCTTAACCCACCCTTAAACTTACCCATACCTCCAACCCTCTCCCTAACCTTACCCGTATCCCACCTCAATAGCAGCAAAAGTGTTTTACAAAACAATATGAACACAATAAGTACATTGTACTTATTTTTTTATGTAAGTACATAGTAGTTAAGGCCACCTAATATAGTTTAATAATTAAGTGGGACCAAAAAAAATACTGATCACAAACTTTTAAGCAGTAGTTTTTACAGAATTATAAAATAATTAAACGAATAAATAAAAACAAGTGGAATGTGGCAAGTTGATGGTTTAGAAAACTGGAATACAAGATAGTAGAATTCAAATCTACTGCAAAAATATATAGATATATATGAGAGTAATATAAAAAAATGATCTATAATTCATAAAAGACATTTGCAAAAATGTTCTCAAGAAGTGTGGCAGACTATCATCAAATAACCCTTTAAATAATCAGTAGTTAACAAATAGATCACCTCTTTGATGCTGTTCCATTTGCTGACATTGTCTTGGCTGATGAGTGAATCTGCAATGGTGATGAAGCTCTGGCCGAGCCTCTCTGCATCACGCCGGCTGTGGTTGGCAATGCTGGGCAGGTCAGCGGCCCGAGAGAGAACATGCATCAGAGAGACCATGTCCCTGTCCTCCAGCTGCTTCTGCTCCTTCAAAACAGCCTGCTCAGACACGTTCAACAGACGGGACACTGAGGTCCAGCTCTGCCCATCTACAGCATCAGAGAGCACATCGTCTGCGGTCTGACAGACATGGGACAAAATACAAGTGAGATGGTTTCTTTTAAACTTTATTTTTGATTATTAACAATGATAGTGTGCTAATACTGTGTGCAAAATAGTCATGCTGAGAAAGCACTTTTTAGAAATCGACTGTACCACGCCATACTGCATGAGACTTTGCATGAAGGAGCTTGGGTTGGACGTCAGAGATTCTTTCACGTTCTTCATCTTCAGATAATGGTCTGTGGATCAGAGAGCTGCACTGTCACTCTGTACACAGTCACAGCTCACATTCTTCAATACATTCACACTTTATTTCACTCCCGCACACAGTGAAAGCTAAATTTACTCAGACACATTCAACATTATTCACATTGTCACAGTTTATTCGCTATAGTTGAGAAATTAATGAATTTGGTTGAATAGCTGTTAAATTTAAGTACACAATTAAATAATACCAATTTCCACCAATTACCATGCAATGCTTAATTTTGTTAAGCCTTTGATGTAAAAAGATTGCATTAGCAGTTAAAGAAAAAAACTTAAGCAAAACATGGTCTGAATAAGCAAAGTGTCTGAATAATTTTTGGTCACAAATTTTACTGGTAGTCCACTGTATGAAGAATTTTTGGGTATAATATGTCACAGTTTAGTTTATTTTGCTATCCTCACTTACATAAATTAACTATACGGTCCTGCATCCACTAGTAAAAAAATATCAAAAATGATATCTGGTGCCTGAACAGTTTTTGGTTTGACTGTGCCTGCTCTCTCTCACACACACCTTTGCTGACTCTGCAGATGAAGGGGAGCGTGTGTGTGCAGGGGGCAGTGCTGTACTGAGGCTGACGGTCAGACCAGCCATTAAAAACCACACATTCCTCTTCCTGTTTCTGTGTTGACTTCAGGGACCCTGCAAAAACAGGCATATCCACCACAAGTTAACTGGAAATTTAAATGAATTAATTATTATTATTATTATTATCACATTTCAGCTGAAACAACAAAACACTTATTATAACACCAAATATATAATATTAAATGTACAACACTTAGAAACGCATTAAATAGCTAATTTAATTTTAGCCAAAATATTTAACAAAAATAAGTTTGTTTTAAATATTGAAATTAATACTGAAGTAATCATATCAGAAGATCCAAGTAGGATCTGTAAACAAATAATAATAATAATAACGATAGCAATCATCATCGACATCATTATTATTACTATTATAAACATACACTTTATTTATTTTAATTATTGCATATATAATAAAAAATTGTGAATATTGAACAACTGAAGCATATGTTCGTAATTGTAGCTTTAAATGTATACTTTGAATAATATTTATCTATTTAATAAGATAATTTTAATAAGATAATTTTGTTAAATATCAGAAGATCTAACAGATCCAATCTGTAAGTTAATAATAATAATAATAATACAATCATTATTATTATTTTGTATTATTATTATTATTGACATATACTTTATTTTTTCAATATTTCATATATCATATCATATATATTTCATATAAAAAATAAATAGTGAAAAACTGTATGTTATAATAAAATTATTAATAATAAAAATACAAACTACATTTTTTGAACACTTAGAATTAAATTAAATAGCAAATATGATAGTAATATTACCTTTAATAGTATGTTTTAAATGTTAAATTAAATCTAAAAATTCTTTATCATCTTTCGGTGTCTCTCTATCTATCTATCTATCTATCTATCTATCTATCAAAGACTAAAGACGTGTTTTAAATATTAAATCAAAATATTAAATGTAAAAAATATAAATATTATACAAATATTAAATATTAAAAAGTGCTAAAAAATTATTTGTTAAACCATAGTTTATAACAACAACAACAATAATAATAACATTTGTTGTTATTTGTAGGATATTCTGATATTTTGCCAGATGGGTGGGTAAATGAAGCTGACCTGGACAGGTGAGTAACGCAGACACATTCTGGACAGACTGATGGACAGTGAGGCTCCAGTCCTGCCATCTGAATAAAGCTCTGTGATTGGTCAGCTGCGAGCAGGTGTGCAGCGCCGTCACCTGTTCTAACTCCAGAGCTTCACCCCAGACGCTCAGATCAGTCAAGTTTCCAAAAAACGGCTCCGTGAAATTCCCACCAAAAGTATCCTGGTCTTGGCCTAATATAAATATCCCGTCTCCGTGGATATCCCTTGCATTTCCCCGAGCTGTCCCTCTATCTGAATCTCCCGTTTTCCCGTCCACGTAAATGGCCCAAAATCCATCGCTCGAGCGCCACGTGACGCAAACATGGTGCCACTCTCCATCAACGGGCAGCTCGGCTTTGTGCCGATGATGCTGTCCTTGAATGAGAAGCGCTAGGCGGACTCTTCTGTCGTCTGTCTTTCCGCGCAGCTGGAACTCATTGACGAAAGCGCGCGCTGCGTACGAGAACACCGTGGACACGTCATTTCGCCGCGGGTCCCACTGCACGCGCAAGCAAACGCTCACCCCCGACAGCGGCGGGAAAGACGCGTTCACACGCGCATAGCCGTGCTTAGACGTGAAAGATAATCCTCTGAAGATCGTTTCTGTGGAGTTACAGAGATATGTGACCTTGCACCACAAAACTTGTAATAAGAGTAGCCTACATTTGAAATTGAGATTTAATCATCATTTGAAAACTGAAAAAAAAAAACAAATGCTTTCCACTGATGTATGGTTTGTAAGGATAGGACAATTTTAAGAATGAGATACAACTATTTGAAAATCTGGAATATGAGGGTGCAAATAAAATAAAAAATAAAAATATTGAGAAATTCGTCTTTGAGGTTGTCCAAATGAAGTTTTTAGTATTGCTAATCAAAAATTAAGTTTTGATATAGGGGCCTACTTATGACTTGTTTTTGTGTCCAGGGTCACATTTTGACATACTGTAACCAACATCATAAGCAGACTTACTTTGTTTGGGAAGCACCAGATGAGTTGTAGGGTTCTGTTTTTTGTTGGTTTCGAACCAGACTGGGCCCTGCGTGCTGGATTGAGAGAGTAACTTCCGGGCCCCTACCTCATCCTCTCGGACCCCTGAGGTTGTGAGGCCGCTGGACTGACCACGGCAGTAACGCAGAGCTTGCTCGAAAGTGAACGATGTGTTCACAAGATGGTACACTGCATCCTTCTGGATCAGAAGGTTAGAGTCTGGCACATCTGCAACAGGTTGAGATCTACTGAATCAGGATTTTATATATTGTGCGCATCAATTTTATTCACAGGCACAAACGGAGCGAAATTATGCAGTTTGGTGTAGATGTTGTTAATAATGGCAATATGTTACATAAAATAGCATGTACTGTAAATGGTCAGTTGTCACACTATATATCCCAATCAATCCTAAGATATGTTTAAATGATTCGTTTTGTTGATTTTTCAAACATGCAATGCAATACAACACAATAAAATTTATATTCCTTAACAGCCTAATGGATTCTATTTAATAAATATGATTAAAAAATGATCTATGGTGTATAATCAAGTAAACCTGAGCTACTTCAGTTAACTGATCCTCTTAATATGTTAACAATATATAACAATAGTTATTCTTACATTTACTTCATGAAAATCAGTAAAGATTTCACAGCAAACAGTCGCATTAACCACAACCTGAAGGTGGACATTTTTTACAACTAAAAAGCCTTTTATTAATCCGATTACAGAATTAATGTACATAATCTTTATAGGATTAATTATTAAGTGGCACAAATACAGTGTTTACTCACCCAAAAGCCTGTCGGACCATGATTGAGTTGGTTCACACATACCTTTAAACTTCATTGTTAAACACATAAAGAAAAAAGATGCCAAAATAAGATCATACTTGAAGAATTTCACAAATGAGGTAAACAAATGTGATTCCAACATTACCACTGCATTAGCCAAAATCACTCCAAAGAGCACCAGGGACATCTTCACATCTGGACACAAATGAAATAAATAAAAATACTTTAAATAACAACATGAAGAATGCAAACCAAAAAATGATATCTCAAATATCAGGGAAACGTCCGTATGCCATGTAAATAAATCACTTGTGTTCCTCAAATGTAACTTCCTTGTTCTTTTGTAAAACATGTACATCAGCCGTATGAAACACAATGCCAGATATAACTGTAGAAGAGGGAGTCAAAAGTAAGAGACCACAATTTAAAAAATATATATAAATGTTTATATTTTTTAATAATTAATAACAAAATAAACAACATTCTAAGATTTTATAAAATACTTTCATATTACATTTACACTTTAAATGATTGTCATTTTAACTGTAAAAGACTCCAAATATACCAAAATTTTTTTTTTTTTGTAAAGTTTGATGTGTACTTTTTCTGAAGTGATGCTTCACAATTAATGGCATTTAGTTTAATTGTGATTTTTTTTCTTAGTTATGTAGATTAAGGTTTATGTTACAGCATATGTTGTTTAATTTATGTTTTCCACATGATAGTGTTTTGTGTTTGTGTGAATGACCTTCTAGAAATTACTATTTGCCTCAGTTTGTGGAAAAGCTACTTGTAATGAAATTTGATTAATCATAATAGAACACATTAGATATTAGAAAAGAATGCAAAAAGAGTTTCAATAGTGGTATCAGACTTTGTATTGAATATAAGAGATGTGACTTACAGATGTATTTGTAGCTCTGCCTTGTGCTGCTTGTCTTGGGATGATCTTCCACAGTTGGAGTCCTAGCATCCATACACTTGTTTGGACTGTGCTTGGAATTGCATCTGTATATCCTTCTCCTATTATCTATATGCACTTTACACGTCTTCATCCTTCAGCTTGCAAGTGTGATATCCATTTCAAAATCCATCTGATCCAGACCGTCCTCCTCCTTGATCCCGGTGTGTGTGTGTGTGTGTCTGGCTCTAGAAAGGAGGTGAGCGCAGACCCCCTCGTAGATGTCCAGCCCACCAGCTCAGCCTCAGCCGTCATTTTAGTACTGCGCTTTGTAATGCTAATGGATGTCATTTATTAAAGCAGACTTCTTGCGCAAGCAGTGTGAAAGTTCATCAAGAGCTGCGGGACACCTACCAATGCAGAATGCCATTTATTTATGTCCATTAGTGGACAAACTTCACACACACACACACACACACACACTGTAAACTATTACAACACTTCAGATGAAATGATCACACACTGTAAACTGCATGCATAAACTGGAACGAGTGAAAGTCATTTCCACCATGATGTTTGTTCAGCCTTTTTTTGCTTGTTGCATTGAAAGCGTCTCTATAAAGCTGGTTTGTTTTGTGTAGGTTAAAGCTTTAGTGTCCTGCAAAACAACAAAAGCAGTGACATCACTAATGCACAGTGCACCCCAGCGGGCCAAAGAAAACCTGGTATTAGTATGCACTGTAGGCAGGAGCTCACGCAACACTATTGAATGCAAGCATCAACACCAGCAAGAGCTCTGAGATCACAGCTAATGCATTTCAAACCAGATCCGGGCAAAAATCAAGATTAAAAAATGTCTAACCATTCAAAATGTGTGGGGCAGAATACTCTTGTTTTATTTGAGATATAAAAAAAATTATTCCAGACCCAACTGAAAATAAATGTGGTGTAGAAACATTTCTTGCTCAGAAATTGCAAGGAAATTCAAATAATTACACAGAAATGGCAACTAATATTTTTGAAGTAGAAAGAGTGAAATTCTCTCATAAAATATAATCCATTAATGCTTTTACAGTTAAAGTTAAAAAGTATAATGTTTAAAAATGTTGTAAATTGTTTATTTCTGGTAAGTTACTGTTATAGAACAATCTGTATATTTCTAATTACAAAAATACAATGTTCTCCTAAATGCAAAATAATACGGAAAAATCATATTGAAAATATATAGTGAAAATAAAATGAATGAAATCTTCATCGTTATAGAATGTGATAACTAAGTTTACTGCTTTTTATTTATTTTTATATTTTACTTTTTTACCGTTTGACCCTCCTTTTCAAAATGATTAGTATTTCAGTTTATTTATTTCTTGATTTGAAGTTGTTTCCTGTAAAACAGCTTCAGGATCTCTTGGGACAGGCGTTGAGAAGTCCAGCAGAATTCCCCTCTCCACATAATGCCTGATTCCCCTGGGCCTCAACAAAAGCTCCCAGACCGCAGTGACCACACACTTGTCCCCTGTTCGCCATATTGGCTCCCACACAGCAGTTTGACTGATTTGCCGAACAGGGGACTGGGGCACCAGAGAGAAAACAGGAGGACTAGTTACTAATGCAGTCAGGGTAATCTACAACAATACAAATGCTATTTACTAGAGAAAACTCAGCTTGTGTTGTCGTTATTGTTCCACCATTCGGTTGACCTTTACAAGGACCCTCCTGTAACACCTACAGATGGCAGCCATACTGGATAGAGTAACTTAAGTTACAGCAATGAATCCTGGGTCATAAAACACAGCACTGTTTTGGGCTTAAATGAGCATTACTGTCTTAGAAGGAGGAGGAGAAGTTCAGGCATTTTCCAAAGGAAACCCATAGCAACAGACAACCGCAGTGTGAATAAAAGTGGAGAAGTACCTTTTAAACAGTCGCTTTGTCATGGCAGATGCTCAATCACTCAGCTAAACAGCTGATTAGGGCTTTTCCAAAATGACAAAAAGACCAGACCCATGCTAGCTAAAGAGGTTCAAATGATCAATTGGGAATGTTGAATGCAGGGGGAAATGGTCTAACTTCCTGTTCATCTAAAAAAAACTGTTGCTGTACATATTTAACATCAAGAGTTACTGAGCAGAACTTAAAACAACATAATAACAAATCACAAATCATCTTCATGTAAGTCTATTTTTATATGGACTCTCATGTAAGAGTATTTTATAAATCGGTATATTTGTATATAATAATAATAATAATAATAAAACACACCAGGAAATCAAAGAATGAAAATTAATAAATAAATAAAAAATCTGTTTACTAATTTGCAACTTGTTAATGTTTTGTGTGTGTGAGTGTGTGTGTATTTTGATGTAATTAGAAAAAAAGCCCACCTAAATGTGAAGTAAAAAAATTGGAAAAATCAAATACTGGAAAAATGTCAAATATTAATATTAAAAATAATTTCTGGCAAATTAACTGTGTATATGTTATAATTAGAAAAACATGCTCGCTTGAATCTGAAAGAATACTGCAAAGAAAAATACTGGAAAAATATTTGATTAAAAATGAAAATTCATTAAAAGTTTATTGCCTTTCCGTTTTATAAGCTTTTCTAAAATGACTCCTAATGAAGAATGTAGAAGTTTAAACACTGAGAAAGCAGATTTATAAACTTTATAAACTACACATGTAGCAAAAAAAACAAAAAAACAAAAACAAAACAAAGTTAAACATCACTGAGCATGTATTAACATGCACTGAGAGTGGTTTAAATTTACATTTCCATACATATTTGCAATTAGCAGACAAACCCTTGATATATGCCTTACATCAAGAGGTTTGAGTGGGACCTAAAACAAATGAACAACAAATCACGTCTCATCTTCCAGTAAGGCCCTCCCTCTTTTTCGGTTCGGCTCCATCTACATGCCGAATGCAGCCAGCTGCTTCTTTTAATCAGCCTTGACCCATCATGCATCCAGAGCGAACAAAAGCATACGGGCATTTATCTTTCTTCCCTCAACATTACACTTAAATTCACTGACAAGCCCCTTTCTCTTCTCTTCACATCCACTGTAGCCCACCACTGCCATCACTTGTTGCACATTTCCATGGCAACAATAGCTTTCTATCAATGGCATGACAACGTCAAATAGTATCCCGGCCGAGAACAGGAGAGACAAAGAAACCATGACCTACATGTAGAGAGAGGAGGCAGATCTTCCCCCACCGGAATCCACAGGATTGAGTTTATACACGTTTTTTGGTTTCACACCCCTGCCATGTGAACTGTGATGAATGAAACAAGCTTTTAAGCTTATGGAAAGTCAGACGTGCAGCATGAAAGTCACCTGATCTGAACAGAAGCTTATGGAAATATTTCCTTCTTTGTCTTTCTAATTGTTAAATGCATTCTTAACCCGTTTAGTTTGACTTCTCGGCTGTGGAAAGGATTCATGAAACCTGGAAGCTAATAAATGAAAGGGGACTAAAGCATAGATATGTCAGTGGGTAAACTGTGTGTCATATTCTAGCAAACCCTGCATAATTTAGGTTACATGACCCACCCAATAAGAAAGAGTCCATCATATAGATCTGATTGAGATGGAAGTGATATATATATATATATATATATATATATAATGTTTGTTTGTTTTTGTGAAATTTTAGGGAGCAGCAAGATGATTTTTCTAGATTGGCCCTATCCATCCATCCATCAATCCGTCCAGACAAGTGGTGCAACCTACAAATAATAATGCCATAGTTTATTTAGCCTTATTAACAACATTTAATTATGAATATAATTTAGCTATTAATATTTATATTTTAAAGTGTATTATTTATTTATTTATTTTAAGCATACAAGTTGTGCAATATTATTTATTTATTTAAATATCTTTTTTTAATTTAATTTAATTTAATTTAATTTAATTTAATTTAATTTAATTTAATTTAATTTAATTTAATTTAATTTAATTTAATTTAATTTTATTTTATTTTATTTAATTTTATTTTATTTTATGGGTGGACAAGTGGTGAAACTTAATAATGCCATGCATAGTTCATTTGATATAATGAAGAACATTTGTTTATTTAGATATTTCTTTTTAATAATAAGTCTTTGATTTAATAAATAGAATAAATTTTTGTTTTGTTTTTTTTTTGCCATGTGCACCAGCAGTGCAGCACTTTCTACATATTGTATAAAAAAGTTGATATCAGTTAACACTTAAGCACATTAGCTGTAGCTTCACTGAACAAGTTAAAATCCTAGCCCTGTGTGTACAGGCTGAAACAAATAGCCACTAGGGGTGTTATTTAACAGTGAAGAAGCAATTAAAACCTTCATTCACTGCTAAGAACCTCTGGTGTCACAAAACTTCTCAGGAACACAAATTATCCTCACTTTTAGAAAAACTCTGACCAAAAACAGCACTGTATTATTTGATAAGGCTGATATGTGTACATTTTTTTGAATATAAAATAATGGAATGTTCTCTCGTGTGCAAACATTCCTATCAGACACTTTGTGTGCAGCATGTTTGTCGAAGCCTATCTGACCACAGCAGACACGCTTTATGACCATCCTCACTCTCGACCCTCTGTCGGCCAACAAATCACCATAGAGACGCTCTTTTAGAAGATCTGCCATAAATGCTGAGGGTGTCAGAGGGTGTCAAAACAAAAAACGGACCTTGACCAATCAGAAAATGCTGAATGGTGTTAGGTGTGCGTGGTTTGGAAGGTCACATGACCAATTTGTCCTAACTGACCCCAGGTTTTAGACCATCATGAACCAGTGGGAGGATACACGTTTGATGGGATGAGCTGGAATGGCTTCGGTGTGCATCTCCTGTATTCTAATGTATAGAGAATAATCAGAATATGTTATCATATTTTTTTTTAATTGACACAGGTTTTATATATATAATTATTTTTTTTAAGACGCGTATAAAGAACACCTTGCATTTTCGTCTGGAAGCTAGTCCACAGCACGCTTTTGACACACACTGACACCTTGTGGTCACACACAACACTACGTACATATCTTGCCTTCAATGAAATATACTGACCTAATATTATTTATTTAAAATATATGAATAAATAAAGCATCAAACAAAAAGGCAAGTACAAAAAAATCTGACTGGGGATGTCATTTGCTTCCAGTTATTTTAGCTGTACCAAAACAGCCCGTTATGCTGCTTATTATTGCAAACTTGTATTTGTTTTTGTATTTTTTTTTAATCTATTATCGCAATCATAAACACTGGTTTGTAATGCACGTAATTTTACCGACTTCACATGAAGTAGCCAGTGCAAATTGGCTATTAAACCATGGTTGAACAGAGTGTAAGTAAGCCTATTATAAATAAAGGCATATATAATATAATATAATAAATATCCTGGAGCAGTTTTGATCATCTTTTAGGTTGCAATGCATGCTCTGTCCACAAGAGGCCATTACTGAACAACTGCTCTCTTTACCATCTTACATGCTGCTTGTCACTTGGTTGACACGAGACAGAAACGAAACCTCATTATGACCTTTGTTTTATTTACAGCCACAGATGAATGCAAATAGTTTGAGCTCTAAAACAGAGTGTTTTATTAATGTCATTGTAATTACTCTCTGCCATTGTTCTAAAGCGATGCATTATCAAAGACATGAGCAAATTCCTAGCTATTACTTAGTTGTGCTGTGCCATTTAATAAATCACATATTATAGATGAAAACTATTAGTATATTTTCTAACATGTGACATTTCTCAAGTCTGTGATGTGTGTGCGTGTGTGTGTGTGTCTATAGAAATATATATATATATATATATATATATATATATAAACTAAATAGCAGCGATTGGCCAATCAGAACTTTGTATTGTAACAAGTTGCGCACAAGCTGAAGCAATTTTTAATTTTTGCGCGCAAAATGGTTCAAGCAGAACTTTTGACGTTTTTTAAAAAGAGGATAACAGAAAAGCTATGATTTTTCCTTGATTATAAACTAAAGACATTCCTCGACATGATGTTATTGTGCTGTATGTGTGACGGATTGAGATGATAGTAGAGCTGACATTATCGAGTCAACGACGTTGCAAAAACCAAACACGTCTCGAGTCCAAAAGCATTCACTGCACGATGAAGCCTGCTAGAATAGTTAGAATGCCTTTATAATTCAAGCAATGAAAGAAAAAAATACCCGATGTATTTTTCTGAATATCAGCACATGTGCGCTGTGTATATTTTGTGTATATTTTATACAACAGTGCATAGCAACACAGTGTTTCGTTCCTTGAATGAATCAGATATTGAAAGAATCGAGAGAACCAGATTCAACAGTCCAGATGTACTCACTTGTTTCGTTTCTAATTAAATCAGCCGTTTTGAAAGAATCGTTTGATTTTTTTAATGATTCAATAAATCATTTATTAAAACATGGACTTGCTGCCACCTACAGGTGCTTTTGATTGTCATCATTATTTATCCATGACGGTCCTAAACCAACCAAAGTGCCAGCAGCACTACCAGCACAAAAACACATGTAGCAAAATATTGCCCAAAATTCCTCCATTTCAGGCACCTGAAGAAAAAAAGATTATAAATAATAGTTCACTTAATAAGTCTAGTTTTTCATTAAATAAAAGCCTGTTTAAAAAATTACACAAATTTTGTAATCAGTATGTAAAATTAGTTACAGGAACACCTCCCCCAATATATATGCAGTGTTGCTGAGCAACTTTGGGCAACCAAGTGAGACAGAAGGCCCACGACCGATCTAAAGTATCCAGATAGAAAATTATTTACCATTCTCTTTGGGCAACATTGCTCAAAAAATGTTTCCCGGCAAAATTGCTCAAAACGTTGCCCAGTGTATCATCAGCCTTACAGTTGTTTTACTCATTTAGTTTTCTCGTATTGAGACAGAAGGCACCTCTCTTTTGATGTGTGCTGAGTGTGATCCAGGTGAGCGTGTTTACACTCTCTGCAGGGGTCAGCCTGTGCACATGGGGTGTGCTGTCACTCTGAGGTAATTTGGGGCTCAGTGGGACTAGTCTTTGGGAAGCTCAGTCATGAAACCTCACAGACCCTCGGAAAGGATGGCTCTCGGCCATCACATGGACCTGAGTGTCACTTACTGGACAGAACATTTTTAACCGCTTCCATATAGATAACATTTTGATTAGTTACTTTAAATCATTCTAAATTCATAATGTGCCTGCCAAAGATGAATTATGGCCTTAAAGGTCCTCTAGGCAACAGCTTCTTTGGAGGCCCCCTCTTTCTCTTGGATCTAGTAACTGCCAACTCAATTTAAAATCTTTGAGATTATATCTCATAATTGCAAATGTCAAGTGCTGAAACATATCTAATCAGGGTCTACAGTTTGTTATCTAAAATGAAATACTTGATAATTTACTTAGCCTTCTATCTTCGGTACATGATATTTTGAAGAACAAAACCACGTTGGATTCCAAACACTTCCATTGTGTTGTTGGAGAAAAGATTTCTTTTGTGTTCCACAATAAATTAAGTCAGGGGGTTAATAAATGATGACAGAATTTGGGGTTTTGGGGGTGAATGAACCCTTTAATCCATATTTTCCTTATGCAGAATTCCATATCATTATTGTCCAAATAACAAGAAACAACAAGAAAGTAAATTGCAAATATACAAAAAACTAATAAGTAATTGTGAGAAGACAAAAAGTCACAACTACATGGTTTTTATTGTAATAAATTTATACTACTGGTCTGATTACACTACTGGAAATAAATAATGTTTTTTTCAATATTTTTTATGGATTTATTTGATCAAAAATATAGTAAAGCAGTAATACTGTGAAATATCAAAACAGTCATGATTATTTAGAAATCATTTTAATATGCTGATTTGCCTTTTAAAGAAACATTTATTACAGATATCAATATTAAAAACATTTTCACATTTTTATAGAAACTTTTTTATATGTATTCTTTGTTAAAAAGAAAGTTCTAATAAACCCATTTATTAGAAACAGAATTTGAAAGAAAATGAAAGAAGTAGAAATTAAAAACAGTCTTCACTGTCACTTTTGATTAGTTTAATGTGTCCCTGCTGAATAAAACTGTACAGTTATATACATATATATAACTCTTAACTCTACACAATATGTGAACTCCATACACACACACACACACACACACACACACACACACACACGCACATATATATATATATATATATATATATATATATATATATATATATATATATATATATATACAATATTTCATTAATACAAAAACTAGTTAAAACAGTTATATACATTTATTGGAATTTAATATAATTTGAATTATGACGGGACGAATGATCTTCTGTTCATTTCCCTGTGGCTACAGCAGCTTCAGTTTACATCAAAGGGGGCAATAGAGAACTGGGCCAAACAAATGCATGAGTAGTAAAACTTAACAAGGTGTGAATGTCCCCGTGTTGCCCTGACTCAAGTGATGCGTAACACAGGCCGGTTTGCTGTTTTTGGAATGTGTGCATTTTCTGACCGTCTCTGTGTTTTGGGGTTACATGAGGCGAGTTTTCGTGCATTAAAGGAGAAGGCTGGAGGTAGGTGCCAGGTCTAGTGGGGGGCAGCAGGCTGATCTGTTTGTAAAGGAAACATCAGGTGTTTGAAGCAGCTCTGTCTGTGCTTGCACACGCTGATTTATCTGTGCATTTCAGAATTATGTTCCCGACCTCTTCACCTCAGTGCCATTTGTGTTCTTCCCCCCCGCTCTGTTCAGGCAATAAAACAAGCATGTATCTGAACCCCCCTGCCCACCTCCAGAGAGTTTCTCCTGCTCCGGTGTCACCCACAGTTCAGTGTCCTCGGACAGACTGCCAGCCGGCGACCCATCGTGGACTGGGGCTTGGGGGGCGGCTCTGCCGAATGGTGCATTCCAGGACCGAGAAAACACCTCTCTCCCATCCCCAACACACGCTTTGTAACTGGAAGCCACAACACAGACGTGAGACTGTGCACACAATATGAGCTGGTGAGCTTGATGTGGCAAGATGGATAAGCCGTGAAAGCATGAATCAACAGTGAGAAATGTTAATGGGGTTATTACACTATTATGCTGATCAATGAGCATTTTAAGAACTTTTCATGACTGATGACGCCATCACTTATCACAGGAGAAATACTTCATTAATGTCACAGGACATTTGATGTTTGGACCTACTGAAGTCTCAGTTGGCTGACGCAAGCGCCAAGAATGGGGCCGGTGTCCTGAGAAGGCCTGAGAGTGCCCTGAAACCTGAAAACAAGGCACTGAACATGTAATATACTGTAGAGAAACTGTTTTAAAATGCATGCCAATGTCTTGGCAAAATGTGGAATAAATAAAAAATGTAGCCAAACTTGGGCCAGTTTTACTAAACAGGGCAAATTAGCTTGAGAGCACAATACCAAAAAAGCGCTGATGGGTGTGGAAATTTCTGTGGGTGATTTACTAACAGAGCAAAAATGAGAGAACACAGAAGTAATCTAATTTACATATCGACCAATCCAATATACCAAGCACAGCACAAATTAGCGTAGTCGCAAATACAGAATAAAGAAATAAAAAAGCACAGTACCTTATAAAAGAACCAGAGGCCAAAAATGTAAGTTTGCTAGACGTTTTGATAGACCTTGTATTTCAAGTCATCTTTTATTTCCTAAAGCAAATTAAAGATAACTTGGCTTGGCAAACAATATGTTCAGATAATATGTTCTTCTGGCATTCAAAATAAATTAATACATGTGGAAAAAACATCCTCCCAGCCTCCTTTTTGGGTGTAAAATAATGGCACAAATGCCAGTAATTTGACGAGTACAAAAACGCGTTACGTGATTCATTTGAATACTTTCCTCCTGTAAATTTTAAGTCTGAAAGGGAAACTCCTAGAAATGCATATTCAATAAGGTCAGGCGCAAAAATAACTGTCTATGCCTTTTCAGTACTGTCAGGTTTTACTTCTTTAGCAAAACCTGACAGTACTATTTTAATGCAAAAAGATGGTTTGCGCTGGTGCTAGCTGTTATTAAAACTGGCCTTGAATGTATAAAAAAAAAATTATAATTGTATTACAGTAGAAAACAGTAACAGTGTTTTTATTTTTTATTTTAAATAAAATAACTAGTCTAAGTCATGGATTAAGACTGTAATCTGGACGTACTACATCCATCATGTTGTCACTGTCATGTGATCTACCATCATCAACTGTGTCGCTTCACTGCCATTGACAAATCCATTGATTGCACACAGAGCCGATCCTAGACTTCTGGGGGCCCTGGGGGTTATGGGTGTATGAGTGGTTATGAACGAATGAATGAAACACATTTGTCCTTGTTTCACTCCATCTCAAATCTGGCCAGTCAATCATCTTTGAGAGCAAGTGGGCCCCACATATGGAGGATCGGCTATGATTGCACTCTTCAGAATCATGGAAGTAGTAGGTCATCCAGAAACCTTTACCTCCTGTTTTATGAATACTATGAATTCGGAATTCAATTCTTCCTGCATCTATTAGTTTTTTTTTTTTTTTGCTTTTTTGCATACTGTATAGGGAAGTATGAATTTTGGAAGCAGCATTGTCTGTCTTTATGAACAATGGGAGACATAGGGCCAGATTTACAAACAGCTTGTGCCAGCGCAAACCATCTTTTGGCGTTAAAATAGGATTTACTAAAGACACACAGTGAATAATTAGTGTTGAAAAGGCATGGACACAGTTATTTTTGCGCCTGACCATATTGAATATGCATTTTTAGGAGTTTCCCTTTCAGACGCAAAATTTATGGGAGGAGAGCATTAAAATGAATCACACAATGCGATTTACTAACATTTGCGTTTTTCAAATTACTGGTATTATTTAACGCCCAAACAAACTATTTTGTTTCTGTGTCATAAGTTGATCATCCACACCTAATGAGCATTATTTGTGACTACACTGAATTTACACTCCGATAATATATTGCATTGGTCAATATTGTAAATGAGATTTTGCGTCTGTGTTCTTTAATTTGTGCATTGACAGTAAATCACCCACTGAAATTTTCACACTCATCTGCTCTATTTTGGAATTGCGCTCTGGTGCTAATTTGCCCTGTTTAGTAAATCTGGCCCATGTGTTCGAAAGCTTGTTTATACAGTCATTGTGTTTGCAGTTCCATTTGGTGCCACTAGTAGTGCAGAAATCATTCAATCATCTTTAAATTCTGAATTTGGCCAATTCTGAACAAATTTGCCAAATTAAGCAGCTCTTTTTTTTTTATTTTGGTTCTTATTTTGATTCATGATTCTTTGTCATAAAAATATTATTTCCAGAGGCTAACCTAAATAAAGCTAGTTGTCACACTTGAGTTTAGAGACAAAATGATGACTGAGTGCAGAGAGGGTTCTGCTGAGGACCTGATGTCGGTTGTGGCTTGCATGGATTGCTTCACTTTTTTTGTTTTGGAAATTCTTTGCTTCTACCTGGACACGAAAGGCTTTCCTAAATTGCATGAAGGAATGCAAAGTCAAGTGATTAAAGGAGCAGAGAGCAGGTGATATTTCAGTGTAAAGGGTACTTAGTATGTGAAACCTGACTGGAGGAAAAAAGAGAGGAAAAGAGAGAAGAAGAGAGAGAGAGAGAGAGAGAGAGAGAGAATTTGCTAAAAGATCAGGATCTGTGCAACACAGACTCACATCTTCTTTGTATTTGACTTTGAGTTATCTCATACATTTAAAAGACTACATACATGTAGCTAGACAGCTAAAGGGGTGAAAAACATGTTACTGCACAAAGCTACTGCTCACTGAACAAAGCATCATGCCTTAGTGTTAGTACACAGCTATCCACAACCTAACCATCTTCTTCTTCACAGTACAACAGAAACATCAACATAGCACAAACTCTTTCTAACTGAACTTTAAACATTAACAGATGTTTCCCTTCACTCAAAAACACATAAAATAGCACTTTATTTCAATATTTATTTACTCTCCATACCCAGCCGTATGAAAGCATGCTAGGAACTAACAATCACTGCCAAAATAAAAATTGAATAAAATCTCTTAAAATAAATAGGTAGCCTTCTTTCTTTAATTTTACCAGCCTAATCAGTTCCTCAAACAAAGTTTCCTTTAAAAATGAATGTGAAATATCCTCAATAGTTTATTTTATTCATTACTATACACCATTTTTAATTTTCACCTTAATTTTTTTGGTAACACTTTAGTATAGGGTCCAATTCACACTAATAATTAGTTGCTTATTAGCATGTCTATTATTAACATATTAGCTGTTTACTAGTGCTTATAAAGTACATATAATGCATGACATCCATAATCCTACCCAATGCCCTAAACTTAACAACTACCTTATAAACTATTAATAAGCAGCAAATAAGGAGTTAATTGAGGCAAAAGTCATAGTTAATGGTTATGTAATAGTGAGAATTGGACCCTAAAATAAAGTGTGACAATTTTTTTAATGAAAATTACAAGACCAATGATTGATTTTTTTACTGTTAGATAGTGAATTCTGTATTTTAATTGAGGCCATTTACGGAAAGAAGTCCAAAAGAAGTACGCTCTTAAAAATAATGATTCAACAATCCTAAAAATAAAGGTCCCAAAAGGGGATTTTCACAGTTTGCCATTTTTGGTTTCCCAAAGAACCTTTCAGTGAACGGTTCTTAACAGAGCCATTTTCTTTAGTGTGAAGAACTTTTAATCATCTGAAGAATCCTCTTCCACTATAAAGAACCTTTTGTGGAATAGAAAATTTCCATAAATGTTAAAGGTTCTTCATGGAACCATCAGTGCCAATAAAGAACCACCCTAATCCACGATAATATAATTTCTCTGACGGTCATAATGTGAAGGGCACAGTTTACCTTATAACTTTATTGTGGTCTCCGCTTTGGAGAGAACCTATAACAGGGAAAGAGAGGGCTGTTAGCACTAAGAAAATATAAAGTTAAAAGGTAATGGCTCCAAAAATTCTGAGTTGAGCTCAATCTCATGAAAATGCGTATCAGTAACACGATTTTCTGTTTTTATTTGGCGTGTTAATTATATGCAGGAATTGACTTTGCTGTGCATATGATATGCACGTGTTTGGCATGCATATAATACAAAGTTATGATACGCAATTCATTGGGGTGCATATGATGCACAGTTTTGGTGTGTATATGATATGCAGTTTTGGCTTACATATAATACGCACCTGACCTACTCTACTCCCCTGAACCAAACAATTGCATATCATATGCACGCCAAAGTCAATTTCCGCGTATAAATTTTAATAACTTTCGGCGATAAAAATAAATAAATACAATAGAAATACATTTATGTCTGTGACAAATTTTCAAGCCTGATAAATTAATTAATTATTATCAATGTATCACTTAGTGTATATAGAGTCTATAATCTATAGTATAACACCGATGCTTTTGAATTTAAATATTTAACAAAGCATGCACACAAAAGGCCACTGTTTTGTAAATGACGTTGTTGGTTGTTGGTGGGTGTGTTTTAGTGAAGCGCAGCGGAGCTTCAGGACCGACAGTGGAAACGCTGCGCTATTCTGGTATTAGTCACGGCCCGGCCCGTTTTAAGCCCTGGCTCGCACTGGCCCGACAGTGGAAATGAGGCTAATGGGCCACACTGGTGCTGACTTTTACCCGTTGCTTCATCTAAAGTGAATGAACATTGAGGCTGGTATATGGGATGGGCCTATGTGTTTATTCCTGTGTACGACTGACAGAAAACAAGACATGTGCGAGTTTTGTGACGACAACTCACGATACACAGAACCAAAGCTTTCACAACATTATATTGCTGCCTTGTATCGACTGCTGTTTCCTTCAGGAAACGCAAATGCTTTTGCAAGTTGTCTTGTGAGATGGCAGTTTAGGTGCAGAGCGAGAATGGGAGGAGAGGACATACCTGAAACACAAACGCACCACCTTCCTGTGTGAAAGACCTCTCTTGTCCTGTCAGGGGTCTGAATGTGGGATTAAGTCTTTTAGCATACCTGCTTTGTCGCACCTGAATGTGAAAGAAAGGCAGCCATTGTGAAGCCCTGACTCCATCGCTTAGCTCTCGCCTGTGCTTGGGCCTCTCGGCCCACCTCTGACTGAGCCTCCACCTCCCACCCACAATTAACCACCTAAATCAAACCTCCGCCTGGGGAACTAATTGTTTCTAACCGTGCTTTTGTACAAAACGACATGCTGTTTCCCTGTTGCCCATTCAGAGTGAATTCTTTGGCTCAGCATGGGTCAGATTGGGAAAGCATACCTCGTTCTGCTCAGTTAAGATGGAGATAAACCAAACCCTTGTAATGATGCCCCTCACCCCAGACCTCATTTCTGCCCTGCTTCCAAGGGCTAGCTGCATTTGTATATTGAAACACGGTCAAGGGATAGACGGTTGTACAAAAACAGAAAGACAAAAAGAAAGGTGCCACACAAGATGAGAGTGGCATTTGACCCGTCTTTCAAGATGATTCGAATAGCTCTGCATTTGTATAGCTGCGCAAAAATATGTCTTTGTACTGATAGTCTTGTAAAACCATTTATTTAAAACCTTTTCAAGAAAACACTATTTTCTAAAGTATCGTGTGAATAATGTGCAGCAGAATAAGACTAATAATATTTTATTATTTTATTTCAAACATAGGGAACTTTTTACCTCTATGTTTACTTTTGGCCCTGTGAACTTTTAGAATGTAAACTAGTTTATTTAATTTGTCCACTAAAGAAATATCTATTTGTATTTACTCATCTCAAATGTTGTATTATGTATAGTAACAACATTATGTGGGAGAAATAACATTTTACACATTTCCGGGATACAATGGCTGGCTTATTTGTGATGCTAAAAGTAGTTTTATGCTTAGCATCATGTGTCCTAATTGCACACAAATAATATTTTACATTTTTCTGCACAATTAAAAAAAAAATTACAGCTTAAATGAAAATAATACCCAATAAAAAGTGATAGTTACCTTACATTTTTTATGTTTCTCATTTCATATACTTCATAAAATGTAAAAACAAAAAAAAAAAATAGATGTAAAAAACCTTATTAAATTACTTGTTATTGTAGAAATTTAGGCCTAAATATGAGACAGATGTTTTTTTAAAAGGTAAAAAATAAATACAATTATTTCACTGCACATTAAATTGATCTGGTAAAATAAGAAATTAAAAAAACATGAAAAGATGAAAACACAATAAAATATGACCAATACAATGTGGTACTCAACTAACAAAAAGAAAACAAAAAGTTGAAATCTGTTAGTTAAAAAAAAAAGTAATTTGCAGCACATAAAGTACTAGAAGAAACTTGACGAAACAACATTATAGACATAAAATGTGCAAACGATATACATAATATACAGCAGCTGATGATTTAATGTACAAAGCTTTTACTGTGTGATTTATATTACATGAAACAGCACATGAAACAAGACAACTGCCAGTTTATCAGGAAAGTTCAAGCCAAGAAAATGTAAAATAGCAATCATTCCAGTCGGACTTTATGGATGACTTCTTAAAAAGCAATTCCAATTGAACAGAAAACAACACTGTGAGAAGTTAATTTAATACCTAGTGATATATCAGAGATATGCAGCTGGAATGAAGAGTATGAGGAGAGGCTGCGGTCTGACAGAGTCTGTCTCTGTGTATTTGAAACAGAGTGTGACTGAAGCACTGTATGATGGACAGCTAGGCTTTTCCCCATATCTCACCGCTTCCCACACACACACACAGGAGAGGGAAAGAGAGTGTGAGACGTGGAGACAAAAACACTGTAAGAGGCTGATATTTTTCTTGAATGTTCTTGTCACAGAGGACTGACACATAACCATTGACCATTCAAAGATGTGTGTGTGTACATGCATGTTCATGCTGTCTAGCTCTCCACCTGTGTTTATGTTATCCGGCCAGACACGTTACACACTCTTGCAGCGGCAAGCAATATAAGAATGAAAAGTAATTCAGTGGAAGGTGCAGGGATGCACATTCAAGAAAAAGTGACGTCAAATATGATAATTCTGTCATCATGTACAGAATCATGAACTTCCATTTCATTCTGACACAATTCTTCGTTAATAAAAAACATACAATTGTATCTTGCAGATATCACTGTAATAAAACGCATGTTAAGTGTACTTAAAAAGTTTATTTTAAAAAAGCACTTTGCAATAATGTTGAATTCACAGTTTGTACGTTGAAGTTTAAATTTTTCTTGTGTTCGATAATTGTGTTTCAGATAGTCTTTTGTTGTACGTTAACTTTTTTTGATGTGTATGTTCAACATACAGATAAAATGTTTTTATAATGTTATATTTGATATTACATTTAAAGTAAATATAATTAAAATTTACTAAATTCATTTATCATCATCATTATAAATGTGTAAATATATTCCAGTTTCTATAGAAAATACATAAAGGTTCATTTTAGTTTACAATAAATGATTGTCAGTATATTCAGCAGTATGTTTCTACAGAGCCCTGCACATGACATGCACGAAAAAATAAATCAATTGTGTGCACGATTTACTTATTCGTTCCCTCAATGTACTAAAACGTGCACACGATTACTATTGCGTTCCCTTGATTTACTATTGCGTTCGATCAATTTGCTAAATTGTGCGCACGATTTAGCAAATCGAGGGAACGCAATAGTAAATCAAGGGAATGCTAAAGTAACCCTGTTCACGTTTTAGTACATTGAGGGAACGAATAAATAAATCGTGCACATGATTTAGCCTTATATTTTTTCCTGCGTGTCATGTGCGGGGCTCCGTATATTTCAAAGACAATATAAGTATTTATTAAATTACATATAAAGATGTACTTAAGTCCTACTTAAATTGCTTTTGATATAAATTTAAACATTTTATTTAGGTGCAAATAACATGCAATTAAGTGTCAGTTTAGTGTATTATTTTAATGTACATTATTTCCATAATATTTTGAATGTGGTAACAATGTAAACATGGTAATTTTTTATAATTTTGTTATATTATGCACTTAACAAAAATACAGCACTTAAGTCAGAAATTCTAGGTTTCTATATTCTTTTTCCAGTTCATCAGCAGTGATTCGTTCACTCGGGATGAGTGTGGCCCCTGTGCTGTCACTGTTGGGGGTCCTGTAGTAACTTGCAGAGCTCTCCTCAGCGCACACATCCGCACAGGTGACTGGGAACAGGAGCTGAGAGAGTGTCTCTCACTGAGTGTTTAAGTGCTGTCTGCAGTGGTGTTCTGTTACCCTGCTCTCTGCCCGACCTCAAACACACACACACACACACACACACACACACACAGCATCAAAGCCTCGCTCCATCACTCGCTGTGTGCTGATGTCAGTGCTGGACAGAGCATTTGATTTGGTGTGTTTAAAGAGACAAATCTGAAGTGACCAAATGCGTTTCCAAGAAGCCAAATGCTAAGGTGTCCATTGATCTCATGTTTCAAATAGAAAGTTTAAAGTCAACATGAAAAATTCACCTAGATTACTTTCCTAATGCACATTCCCAGTCGATTCCTTGAGTGATTCATTGGTGCACATGATATTTAAAATTAAAAATGCATTCGTAATCTTCAAACATACTGAAAATACTTTCCTTTTCACTGATGTTTCTAAAGGAGCAACAACTTCAGAATAACTAATAGATAAATAACTACTTAACATTATAAGTTATTTAGTAATAATGACTCTCGATGACTCAAAATATCTTCTTCTGTGTTCAGCAAAAGAAAGAAACTCATACAGGTTTGGAACAACTGAGTAAATGATGACAGAACTAAAAAAAATTGGGGTGAAAATCAAAAGTGAGATCTCTTTAACATCTCAAATATTTCTCCTAGACAGAAATGAGGTTTCTCTAAGATTGAATGGAGATTTTTGCTTAAGTCTCCTGCTTCTCGAACTTGTCTCCTGAGACAAACACTCTAACAATCTCACAATGGTCTCCTTTAAAGCTTTAGAAGAGATCTCAACAACATCACACTCTGTGTTCAGATATTTCTCTTTAGCTATATAATCTGGGGGTCTCACATTTGTCTCCTGTAAAGCTTTAGAAGAGATCTCAACAACTTTACAAAGTGTGCATCAAGTCAAGTACATGCATGGCACTAAATAAAAGGGGTTGGGGGGGATCATAAATTCACTGGCTGTACTGAGAGAGAATTGTGCAGGAATAAGGATAATGTTACTTTTTATAGGACAATGTTTATGTATCGGCACATAATTTGTTGTTGAAAATAGTAATGTACAAGATGCCTTAATCAAAGCTGATCTACAGAAAGGCACATAAATGGATTATGACTCATTCTTGATTATTAATTGTCTAATTGGATTATTAATACATATTATAAGGAAGAAATGTTTGCACTCCTATTGAGGCATTTGACTTCTGAAGTTTAGAGGAGACAAATGTAAGAGCTCTCGAGTCTTTAGTGTAGGAGAAAAATCTGAACACAGAGTGTGATGTACTTGAGATCTCTTCTAAAGCTTTAAAAGAGACGAATATGAGAGATCCAGAGTCTCTAGCTAAAGAGAAATATCTGAACACAGAGTGTGATGTTGTTGAGATCTCTTCTAAAGCTTTAAAAGAGACCATTGTGAGATTGTTAGAGTGTTTGTCTCAGGAGACAAGTTTGAGAAGCAGGAGATTGTTCCCTGTCTCTACTCCTACTGTCCTGAGCATAACAGGACCCGTTGCAATAAAAAATCAACAGCAGTAAAACATTTTTATAATGAAGTCTTGAAAGAGATACAGCAAGACAATAAAGAGATCTCCATTGTTTCTCACACGTTTCTCTCCATTTGTCATTCTGAATTCCTTTCAGAATTTTCTCATGTCTCAGTTGTGTCTACTTTTATTTCTCCTATAAGGATTTTTAGGCGAAACATCTGAGACACTGTTTAGAGAGATTGCAGTGAGACAATAAAGAGATATTCTATGTTTCCTCCACAGCATTCTCTGTTTTAACTCTTTGTTTTCTCAAATGCTCATGTCTCATTTGTGTCTTCTTCTATTTCTCCTCAGGAATTTTAAGAGAAACATCTGAAATGCTTGTGATACTAAATTGAGAGATGTATGAGAATCTCATCTGAAGTCTCCTGAACTTATAGGAAAAGCAACCACTGGGCAATACATTTTCCTATGGGAAGTGCTGTCTAATGTTTTCTTCTAAAATTTCTCAGGCTCTTATGTTTATGTTCAATTATTTGACTTTAATGGCAAAGAAAAGAACGTACTGAACGTACACATAGGAGCATAAATTTCAAACGAAACTTAAAAGCTTTTGCTTATGAACTCTTCAAATATACTAAAATGTATTAAAATATATTTTATTTCATGCTAAGTATACTACAAATACATATACATATTTTTGTGCTTAATACAATACCCTGAATTTGTACTTTTGGTATATACTAACCTGGTATACTTAAAGTCTTCTAAATTGGAGCAACTAATTTTTTACTAAATGCACTTTAATTGTGCAAAAGTAGTGCTGAGATCCAAATATAGATATGCTGAAGTATATTTGATTGTGCTAAAGTGGAACTATTGCAAGTATACTTCATGTACACTTTAAACATCTTGCATTTAAAGACCAATTTTATTAAAAGATCATACAATCCTCATCAATAGTAACATTAAAATACATTTTAGGCTTAATATTAAGAAATGTGCATTGTGTAAAAGTAGTACTCCAAAATAAAGATGAATCTTTTTTATATCAGTAATTCTGAAGTTACCTGTCAGTTAATATGTTAATAGATTTGACCTATACTTAGTATGAAATAAATGTATTTTAAACATTTTTTTTTCTAGAGTATGACTTAAAATACATTTAAGTAGACTTTTATGTAATTTTTTAAAAATCTACTTTTAAGGTTTGAAGTACACTACAAGTGCAGTAAAATTAAAAGTGCACTAATTTTTCACAAAGACTGTACATCCCTGATCAGTATTCAGCAGCTATGTTTTTTTCTGCCACACAAGCACATCCTCAGTGCCAGGTTTACCTTTGTCTTCAGCTCTGTGTACTTACAATGTGACTTACAAAATGATAAGCTCGGATTTAAACTCTGAGAAAGTGACTCTCCTTTCTTTTCTGCTGGGATGAAGCATGCCTGAAGCAAAGATAGCATGTACTTTATAACTTTTACCCAATTAAAAGGTGTTTTACAAAATCATCTGCTGATTTCAGGCGCATGCTAAAAATGTATTAAATAGTATTAGAAAATCAGCTGCATGTGTGTAGTATCTCACAATGCAGTGCACTTGAGTTGAGTAGGGAAACCCGATTTCAAAAATGACTAACACACACACACACACACACACACACACACAAAACAATCAAACATTTGAAAGGTCTTTCTGCATTTTAGTTTGGAGTAGGTGTGATTGAAAGGTCGCTGCAGTGAGAGATGCAGCTTTAGATTGTGGAGGTGAGGAGATCACTGAGAAGGAAGAAGGAATGAGAGAAAAGGAAGGTGAAGAGAGATTGACGGGGAGTTCAGGGGTCAGGGACAGGTAAGAGGCCATGCCAAC